>NC_056727.1:885065766-885253266 GCF_019279795.1 Protopterus annectens | reverse complement strand
GTACTTCCACAATGAGTACTGCATTGAAGCAGTTAAAACATTCATGGGCAATAGGACTTCCACCAACCGAAGGGAAATACATGCAATGGGTGACCTTCTAGACGCAGTACCTAAAAACAACTACTTTCATATTAACTAGAGATAGTACAGACGAACAAGGGGAATAGCCATGGGAGTAGCTATAGCCCCAAGCCTGGCAAGCATAGCTTTAGGCAAGTGGGAAGAAAATACCATATACACCTCTGTTTCCCATATATGAACTGTTATTATCACTTTATTGGTGATATTTTCATCTAATGGAACAGTTCAGTGGAAAAACTTAAGGAATTATTTGACTACATTGAAAAGTCAACCACCTTCCTACATTTCACTAACCACTACAGCTTTGAAAAGGTAGATTACAAAAATAAAGTAATACAGTGTTAAACAATGACCTGTTCAGAAAACCCACACAGATCAACCTGTTACTACATGTAACAGGTATTTCCAACAACTGGAATGTCCACAGAGGTTCCTCACTAAAAGAATACAGGGCATACGTAATATGTTCTATGCAGAATGTCTCAAGGCCCTATCCCTGTATTCTGTCTCCTACAGGCTTTTGAGGGGAGATCTATGCCTGGCATACAGGGCACTGTCAGATCCCACTCTGATGGACCTCCTGCATATCCACAAAACAAACAGCACCAGAATTACCCATTCTAAAGACTTAAACCTTGCCAGTGATGTAAACTGTGATGTAAATAGGACCTGCTGGAGAGATAGGTATGTATCCAAGAGACTATCCCATCTATGGAACAGGCTCCTCATCTCTGTGAAGCAGAGTTCCTTCCTAATCCAATTCAAGTGCAACTTGGACAATTGGACAGGAAACTGGAAGTTCATTCCTGGTTTGGCACCTATGTCTCTGATGCAAACAGGTAACCTGTAAATGGATAATATCCCAGGCCCATGCTTACACTTATCTAGGGTATCAGAACTCATCAGAGATTTGGGATGCATGACTAGGCTTAAAAAGGCCCTTGTGGTCGTTAGCCTAGTAAACACCTATGAACCTATAGATGTGATGCTTGAGTGCAAAGATGAGAGTTTATTGTCATTTCTGGCTTTACTGAAGGTTTTTTTTCCTGGGTGGCAAAATGTTAATATTTGATATTCCAGACAAAGCAATTGGAAGATAAGCGAACTATTTGAGGTAAAGGGTGAAGTGCAAGGTGATGTAAAGAGCAAAGAAATCACAAAGCTGGAGGAAAGTCAGGTTTTTAACAAAATGCAGGAAAATTTACAAGGAAAAGATGGCCTTAAAATAAAAGTGAAATTTGAGTCCATATGCTATCCCAGAAATAAGATGGCTAGATAACATAGAAAATTCTATGTGAAAGTACTGAGTATCCTGGGAATAAGTCATGTTAATAAAAGTAATGACAATTAGCTGGCTAGTGTATGTTAAGGCTAAAATAGCCTTTTTTCTGAAAAATAAGTTCAAGAATGTGGTTGTATGAGATCTGTGTTGTAGCATATTGAATTATTTATAACTGTCCTTGCAAATGTTGATTCCGGTGACTAAGTCTGCTTCAGTTCAGTACTTTCAACCAGTTCACTTCTTTTATAGAAGAGGACTTAACATGTCAAGTTTTGGACTGTTTTATTACTGTTGCTTTTAATTCTAAATTTAAGAGTTTTTCTTTTCCATTTGCCATTTTTCTCAAATAACAAGGAAGTGAAGCCAGTCTGCTATTTTCCCACTGATGACAGCTATCTCTACACATCTCTGCTGTTTTTATATAAAGGTAAAAAAACACAGACAAAACTAACAAGCCTAGCCATAGTTAAGGTTTTGTTTCCATAACAGTATGGTACAATGAATACTAACCATATGAGCAGGATGAATGTCTTGGAAAATATTAAAGTAGTTTATGTAGATTGAATTATGTTTTATGAGCATGGGGCCAATGTTTGCAAATATATTAAGTATATTACGTGACAAAGAAGGTCCATATAAATTGATTTTTTAAATATTATAGAAAGAGTCAAATAATTTATTTTTAACATTCTGCTATCTATGTTTATGTTGCAACCTTGGGAAAGTTAAATAAACATCACAGAAAATACCATAAATAGCATAACATAGCCGCACTATATTTTGCTTCTTAAGTAGTCCAGCCTTTAGAATTACATTTTGATTTATTTCTTATGAGAGGAGAGGCAGCTAGGTTAGTCCAGGAGTTTTGAGTGCTTGGTGGCCATTTGTAAGTGTATTTGCTATTGGCTGTTGCGTTCCAAAAGCTTTTTTTCCTGACATCTGCACCTCATTTAAATTTTGCATTGCTGAACATGGCTGCACAAAATGGCTAAAAGATATAACTATATTGTTTCATCTGAGAACATGAAAAGGTAACCACTGGTGTCCCCACCTCAGACGCTTCCTTTTTGACATTTACATTTTTGATCTGTAGTCAGTAGTATCATTGTATTTGTCAAAAACTACCCTCAATATATAGTATAAACAATACCTATCTATCAAACAAAAATGTTGTCAGGGTCCTTGGAACCTGGTTTGAAAAGTCCTTCTCCTTCCATCATCATGTAGCCACTGTGGTCAGAAATCATTTGACTTTGCACAACTGATAGCCAAAGGTACATAATCCAGATCTAAAGAAGTCATTTTCCCTTACATTTAACATTGATTGGGCCAATTATTTACTATAGATCCTCCTTTAGAATGTGCTACACTAGATAAATTAACCTATATAACCTATATAACCTATATAATTAACCTAGATAAATTAACCTATATAACCTATATAATTAACCTAGATAAATTAACCTGTATCCATCAGGCCAATGCCTTCCCTCCCATCTTTCAAAACCACTCTGAAAGACTTCCTAGCTAAAATCTGTTTCCGTTCTTGCTCAAAACCAGGATAAACTATATCCATAAATATGAACAAGTACCATTTCATTCCTTATACGTCCTTTCACATGTCCGTGTTTGCCTTAGCCTGAATTTAAGTGAAATCATAATTATTAATTTTTCTTATCCAATAGTGGTGAAGTATATTTATTTATTTATTTTTTATTTTTTATTTTATTTTACATGTGTTGACCAGGAGTGTCCAATTGAGCCAACACCCTTTTTCAGTGGAGGCACAGGGAGAAAAGCTCCATAAGTACATGCAAATTTACAAAAAAAGTAGAATGCAAAGGTAATTTAAATTTATACAGTAATAAAACCTTGCAAGTGTAAAAAGCAAACATAGATCATGTTTTGGTGTCACAAGGTTACAAATGCTTAGGACATTACATAAGAAGCATGATGAGTTTGATAGTTATACTAAGTATTACAAGTTACTTAGACAGTAGCAGTAAGTCAAGCAGTTTTTGTAGATGTCGAAATAGGAAAACAGGTTAAGAGTTAGTAAGGAGAGAAAGGAAGAGAGGAGAGAGAGAGAGAAAGGTAGGCAGGGTAATTAGTGGGGGGAAGAAAGGAGTAACGGACACAGATGGTTACTATGCAAGATGGTTGTGGTCAGGGAGGGGGAGAACAGTGCCATGTCCAATGACTTTTAAAATATTCTTTGGTGGCTGATTTAAATTGTTTGGGGTGTGTGAGGGTCCTGATTTCAAGTGTTAGTTTGTTCCAAGTGATGGAGGGGTGGTAGCTATATATATTACACTACATTTTTGATTTGAGTTTATAGACTTTTAGTAGGTCTTGGGATGAGCTCCAAAGATGCCTTGTTGGGGAATAGTGGGAGATGAGGGATGATAGTGCTGGACAGAAAGCAGGCTGATAAAGAATGGAGTGTATGATTTGGAGTTGAGATTGGAGAAGCGGGTGAGGTAGTTCAATCCAATTTAGGTATTTTAGGGAGAGACAGTGGTGGGATTCATAGGTTTGTTGTGCTGCAAATCTTGCTATCCTGTGATAGGTTGACTCAAGTTTGGTAAGTAATGTGGAGTGAGTATTTGGGAACAGTATGTTAAGCAAAGTAGAAGGTATGTGTGCATAAGGGTAATTCTGGCTTCAGTGGCAAGGTATTTTTTATTTCTATGGTTTTTTTGAATGTAATTATTTATGTGTAGATCAAATGTTAGTTGATCGTCGATGGTAACGCCGAGCAGTTTTGTGCTGGGTTTGACTATGATAGGAGTATTGTTAAGGGACTTTATGGAGAAGGAAGATTTGATGTGCTTTACATTTTTAGGAAGAAAGAGAAGCAACTTTGTTTTTTTTGGGTTAAGGATGAGCTGATTTTTGGAGAGTTATGTCTCGACTGAGTTAAAGGATGATTGGGTAGCTGATAGGAGTTCACAGGATGAATTGGCAATAGTGATGACTGTAGAGTCATCTGCGTACTGGACAATGGCTGACTGAGGGCAAGAGGTGTAGAGTAAGTTGGTGAAGATATTAAAAGTAGTGGACCAAGAATGGATCCTTGGGGGACACCCATTCTTACTGGAAGGGGAGTAGATAGAGCTGAGTGCCATCTGACTGATTGGAGTCGGTCAGTGAGGTAGCTAGAGAACCATGCTACTATATCAGGGGAGAAATTAAGGTCTGTTAGTTTGTTTAGTAGGAGAGAGTTAGAGACAGTGTCAAAGGCCTTTGAGAGGTCAAGGAATAGGCACGACATTTGTTTATGATCATCTTTGGCTAGATTAATAGCATTAAGGAAGGATAGTAGAGCAGTGGTGGTACTATGTTTAGGCCGGAAACCATGCTGTGTAGGAGTGAGCAGTGTGTCCTTAATGAGATATTGCAAAACTTGTTTGTGGGTACATTTTTCCAGGACTTTAGAGAGGGAGGAGAGGATATCAATAGATTGGAAGTTAGAGATTTCCGAGGAGTTACCTCCTTTGTGTATAGGTATAGTGTAGAAATGTTTCCAGATTGAGGGAACTTTAGATTCAGAGATGGAGCAATTTATTAGGCTAGATATTGGTAGAGCAAGGGAATGGGCTGCCATCTGGAGGAAAAATGAAGGGATATTGTCAGCTGATATAGAGCATGGTTTTAGCTTAGAGAGTAGAGTTTTGATATAGGTAGTGGGAAGATGTTTTCAGAGTTAGTGGCTAAGGAAGGTTCATGGGAGTTAGGAGAGTTGGAGTTTGAGTAATGTTTATTTGAACTATACTAAAATTTATTTGTTTCTTCTCAAAAAGTTTAAGGTAGATGCTATTAGTACACAATCAATGAATATCGCAAATACAACATTCCTTGAAGTGAATAAATATTAGTGTAGTTATTTCTGAAATGAAGGCTTAAACTGTGAGAGCTGAAAGCTGAATAAATGAAGGAAGGAGAATAAAAGTTACAGCAACAACAACAACAACAAAATCATTTATTAAGTTATAAAGTAGAAAGAGCCTACTTTGAAGGAATTAGTATTTATTTATTTTGTTTGAAAGGAAACTAGTGTCAGTTTAGATGATTAAACCAAAAAAAGAACCTGAGGTCCCTGGCTCTTTGGTTGGTTACATTTAGCCTACTAGTTAGATAAGATACATGATGAATGGAGCATTAATTTTGAAAGTATATACTAGTTTTCCTTATTGTGTTTTATTGACAAGATGTTATGTGTATGATTTATTAAGAAAGATAGAGAAAATAAACACTGGATTCCTTCCCTGTTGATAATTCTGACGGGTGGTAGAGGTGATTGTGCAATCACATAAATGACACAATGATGGTTGGTAGCTCAGGAACTGTAAGCTTAAATCCAAGTTAATAAGGAGATAAATACAATTGATGCCAATTTCTAGTCAAAGCTGGTAGCAGGATTGAATTGAGAAATGAAAATTGGAAACTGATATCAATAATTGAGAATGAGTCCAAGGACTTTTGGAAGTTCTAAGTATGAGATTGAAAGTGGATCGGGATAAGGTTATAAGGTAAGGAGTAGCATGGAAAGTAATAGAATAGGTATATAGCATGCAATGTCAGAGAGCAAAGGATTGCAGTCACTAAATAATGGTAGACATCTGGGTTTCAGACTTCATATCCTTCAGAACATGCATGTTAATGCAAACTCTTTTATTCTAAAAACTTCCTAAGTTTTGTCCCTGATTGTAGGCCTTTGTCTCCTTTTTATTTTGGTTTTATTCAGATTTCTTTGTTAAGGGGTTGAAATATATGGGCAACATTATGGGTAGGATTGTCTATTTCTTGACTGAGGCCTTGTTGTAATGAGATACAGCAAGTGCTATGCAATATCATAGTATTATTACAAAAGGGAAAGGAACAAAGGTGAGTTACAGAAGAAGATATGCGTGGCAGGCATACTTAAGAGTGAATACAGTGAAAAGGAAAATGCAATAGAGGGGAATGGGAAAAAATTATTTTATCCAGCTTACATCCACAAATAGCAGATTTGTAAAATGAACAAAACATAGCAATCACGTTAAAGGTTAATGTTCTGTATCACAGTGAAACTAGGTTTGATGTGTTATTTAGAAATACGTCCTGGTAAGATAAGATAATGTTGTTTAGAAATATTAAACACTGCTGTACATAAGTTGAAAGGAGGGGGAATAACTGGGAAACTATTACTGAAGTATAAATATTTGTAAATATATTTGCTTTTATGTAATTTATAACAGCAACAGCACATACTGTTATAAAACTATAAAAGAATGTTTGTAACATGTTTACTACAGTAATAACACTTCTAGTAATAAGGCCTGCCAAATAAGTAAGCGGAACCAATTGCCAAGCTTTCAAATGTGTCGGCTAGCAGTAGATATTTAAATATCCATACATCAGCAAATAGCATGTATTTAAAGAATAGATACATGTAACACTGCCTGTGTATTTTATTCATCTTTATGTATATTTAATTATTTATTTGACTTTGTTAATCAGAAAATTCTGACTGGACAAAGCCTCTTTTCAGCGGAGGCCGGAGAGAAAAGTTCCACATTACATAAATTTGACTAAGCTTAACAGGTGATACCATGTTACATACATTGTATATTATTTGCAGTATATCAAGCTCACATACATTTACAGAACATAGTGGTCCAAACTCCAAAAAACTTACTCTTGGTATATTAGACTGGAGTTAGCCACTTATACGGAGAGTAGATCTTTCGGAATCTGGACCCCAGTTTAAGTTCGCTTTATGGATAGGCCTTATACTAGAGTGTGTCACTTGCACAGAGATCAAGTTCTTTGGTGTCAGGGCAGGCTTCCGTTGGGCCCAGTTTAAACAGTGTGTATAACTCAGACATCAGTAGAACATTCAGCATTTTTTACACTGTATGTACATACTATCACTGTAATATTCGTACCAGATAAGACATAAGCATGTTTTGTCCATTCAGTTACATTCCCTAGAGACCTATAACTAGGAGATTACTTTAGTTATTTGCTAAGCTTTTTTAGCTTTTTTTTAATTTTAAAAAAGACAGGACAGTCAGGATATTTGTACATGGTCAACAAAAAAACCACCACTCGCACCCCTACAAAATAAATGTAGTGCTTTCATCTGTATTTATACAAAGACTTCTTCAGAATTACATTCAAAATCACATCTTATTAATATATATATATATATATATATATATATGTGTGTGTGTGTGTGTGTGTGTGTGTGTGTGTGTGTATATATATATATATATATATATATATTTTTTTTTTTTTTTTCCCCAAATCTAGGTGCTTAGGATTTCCCTCTCTCTTCCCCCCTTGGCTGACCTGGTGTGACTCTGAACTTCACATTTACCTACACTAACAAACTGCAGCTCCTGAATAACGGTGTCTACAGGATTGCAATTGGAAAACACAACAAAAATTGTTTCTCCCAGCAATTAATCAGATTGAACTTCACATTTACCTACACTAACAAATTGCAGCTCCTGAATAACGGTGTATACAGGACTGCAATTGGAAAACACAACAAAAATTGTTTCTCCCAGCAATTAATCAGAGTAGGTTACACACAGAAAAAGCATTTGTTAAGCTTTCTCTTACAGTGCTGTGTAATTAAGCAAGTCACCATTTTGGTCAGCCATAGGGCTCTTTTTCTACTTGAGTGTTTGCCTCCTTCCCCAGTAACTAAAGTACACTGACTCTTACATTTGTCTCTCTGACCCTAATTTTTATAGGTATAATTTATACCTTTCTGGCTTTCTAATACTCAAGACAGATTCCTGATGAAAGTTTTACTTACTTGTCTGACATTTGAACAAGTAACCCTTGTAATAATCCTCAGAATTATATACTGTTGGTCTGTCTTTCCTACTAAATATAAGTAAAATTAAAGTGCTGAGTGCAAGTAACATTACAGTGCTGAATGCAGATTGTAGGCCCTTATATTCAACTTACCTCTGGTGTGGTGTCAGTCAACCAAGGTATTCCTCTAACAACTCCTACTGCCTTCTCTTCCCCCCCCCCCCCCCTTCCTCATACAGGTTAAACTGCTACAACTTAGTACAGACATCATTTTCAAATCTAGGTGCTTAGGATATCCCTCTCTCTTCCCCCCTTGGCTGACCTGGTGTGACTCATTGTAAGTTATTCATAGTATGGAGTTTTACTGTTTTTTGTGTGTAACTGAATGACCTGATGCTAAATTCTGATTCTGCACAGACTGTTCTATTTTTGTTTCAGAAGCTCTATAAGTAGCTAGTGACTTTACTGAATTTCTGTGGTAATATTTGTGTTTAAACTGAACCTGTACCTAGAAAAGGTGTATAATGAGAGTTACTCCTTGCTGCATATGTTTTTAATGTTTAAATTGCACACACACATTGAAGAAGTGCTTTTATGACCTGAATAACTTGTGCTAGCTTTACCTGAATTGCTTTTACTACCAATTTTCCAGTTGTACAATTGTGAACAATTGATTTAGTTTTATTGGTATATCTTTAAAATCTGACAAGTGTTTTTTTTATTGCATTGCTCTCTTGCTAAGGTTTCTTAGCTATCAATCTTAATCCATTCTGAAGTGTGCCACTGTACTCTCCCCCCCAAAAAAAACTTTCTGAATGTACTATTATAAAATAACTGCCTGTTGTTACCTTAATGCTTACCCTAGAATCTCTGCTTTTCTCTGTTTTCCTAGTTGAACTTCACATTTACCTACACTAACAAACTGCAGCTCCTGAATAACGGTGTCTACAGGATTGCAATCGGAAAACACAACAAAAATTGTTTCTCCCAGCAATTAATCAGAGTAGGTTACACACAGAAAAAGCATTTGTTAAGCTTTCTCTTACAGTGCTGTGTAATTAAGCAAGTCACCATTTTGGTCAGCCATAGGGCTCTTTTCTACTTGAGTGTTTGCCTCCTTCCCCTGTAACTAAAGTACACTAACTCTTACATTTGTCTCTCTGACCCTAATTTTTACAGGTATACTTTATACCTTTCTGGCTTTCTAACACTCAAGACATAGATTCCTGTTGAAAGTTTTACTTACTTGTCTGACATTTGAACAAGTAACCCTTGTAATAATCCTCAGAATTGTATACTGTTGGTCTGTCTTTCCTGCTAAACATAAGTAAAATTAAAGTGCTGAGTGCAAGTAACATTACAGTGCTGAGTGCAGATTGTAGGCCCTTACATTCAACTTACCTCTGGTGTGATGTCAGTCAATCAAGGTATTCCTCTAACCACTCCTAATGCCTTCTCTTCTCCCTCCCCTTTCCTCATACAGGTTAAACTGCTACAACTTAGCACAGGCATTGGTTCATCCCTGCTCTGCTTGCCCTCGCTTCGCTCAGGCTTGCTTCGCACTCCACCCTGCCCCCAAATACCGCCCGCCCCTGATGCTGCTACATTTATTGGTACTAGACCACACCCACTTTTTTAAACCAATCAGTAACAACTTGTCGCTCAACAGCACCACTCTCAACCTGATACCACCAGTCCTCCAACTCTACTATTCCTTTTGCTTAAGTTTCAAGTCTCATTCAGTAGGTATGCTATCACCCAAAATAGTCTTATTAACTCTACTTCTACCCCTGTTACTCATCCCATATCTCCTAACCGCCTATGAATGTCAGGGTCACCCAGGTTTCCACTACCCTAAATTCCAAACATCCATCCCGTCTGCAACAGATAATAATGCACCCTTACTCACTCCCCTCATGCTTACCTCCTTAACCCCTAAATGCTACCATCTTACTAGACCTAGTTACATTAGTAAAACTAGACACTATTACAAAACTTTATTCAAAATCTTAAAACTCATACTCAGGACACACTACAACCTCACAAAGAATGGCAACATCCACCCAAACCCTGGTCCATCCCCACCTGTTGGCCCTAACCCCCTACTATATCCCCTACCACCATTGCTCCAACAAATAGATCTCCTGGCTCACTGTTGGTCTGCCATCTAAACATTAGGAGCATAAATAACAAAACTCAGCACCTGCATGCTCTCTTAGCTGTTCATTCCCCAGGTATATTATGCCTAACAGAAACGTGGCTGAAGCCTGCAACCAAGGACCATGAGATTCTGCCACCAGGGTATAGTATGTTTCGACTACACCGCTCCACCAGAAAGGGTGGTGGGGTAGCCATACTTTACAAGTCTACCCTATCTGTCAGCATAGACACCCAACAACCACCCCAGTTCAATAATGCTGAAAATCTTATCTCAAAACTACAAATGAACAAAAACAAAAATGTAAACATTGTCTGTGTCTACATTTCCCCAGGGAGGAACACAGAAACCTTAGAAGACTTCTTATATTGGTTATCCAATAACCACCCCCAAGAAACAATTGTTCTTGGGGATTTCAACATTGACTGGAACACTTGCTCTTGTGAAACCCCCACAACCCACATAAACTTCTATGTATTTACTCAAATCATAACCTCCCCCACCAGGACAGGAAAACCCAATAACAAGGAAAGTACCCTTGACTGGATACTCATCAATATCCATCAACAATCCTATAAATCAGGCACTTTGCCTGATGACCTAAGTGACCACCATCTCACCTATGTAATCAAGCTCAAAGTAGACTGTTCCTACCAACCCACCTATAGAACATTAAGAAACAACAAGAATTTTATTCTCATCAAGTTTCAAAATGAACTTAAGGCATGCAGCTGGTCAGTACTAAAAAGTCTCCCCTTAGATGAAGTAGTAGCATACCTTAACACCAAATTCCTTGCTATTCTTAACTCCCATGCTCCCAGCCGTTCTATTAGAACCAAAGTTAATATTACACCATGGCTTTGTAAAGATACCAAAACCAAAATTTCATTCAGAAACAAAGCATGGGACACCTACCGAAAAACAAAAGCCCCACTTGATCAACTAAGATTCAGACAGCTAAGGAATGACACCAAAAATTCCATAACCTTAGACAAAAAGAACCACTACTTCCATCTACTGCAAAAACACCAAAACAAACCTCAAAAGTTCTGGGCAGGAATAAACAAACTACTCCACCCAGGCCAAACCACCACTCCACCCCCCCTCAGCTTCCCAACAAAAATCCCCAGTAGACATTGCAAATAACTTCTTCACAGAGACTATCCAGTCTGTAGCCAATCAACTCTCTCCCAATAGCTCTAATTCTAATGTAGCCACATCCAGTACCCAAACATACTTTACCTTCCAACCTGTTCCTACTCAACTTATTCATGCCCTACTTAAGGAACTAAGACCCACCACCCTGGCTGCCGACCTCCTCCCAGCAGACTATCTGCAAAAGGCTGCTGACACCATAGCCTACCCCATCTCTATCTTAATCAACAGAGCTATATCTGAAGCTACTGTACCCACTATATGGAAAATCTCCCATGTCATACCTCTCCATAAAGGAGGTAGTTCCACTGAACTGTCAAACTTTAGACCCATAGCTATTCTGTCACCTCTAGCTAAAATTATGGAGAAGTGTGTACACATACAGCTCATGCACTACCTCACACACAGCAAGATGTTGTACAGCTTTCAGCATGGCTTTAAGCCACACCACAGTACTACTTCTGCCCTCCTCTCTTTCTCTAACATCATTAACCACAACCACAATAATAACAAACTATCCTCAGCACTCTTTCTAGATCTATCCAAGGTTTTTGACATGGTTGACCACAAAATGCTTATAAATACCTTGAAGGCCTTCTCCTTAAACAACCATGTGCTCCAATGGTTTCAATCCTACCTGCAGGGCAGGAAACAGGCAGTCCTATGGCAGGACAAGCTATCATCTCGCCTACCCATCACATTAGGAGTCCCCCAGGGCTCGATACTAGGACCCCTTCTTTTCTCCATCTTTATCAACGACCTTCATTCAGTCATTCCAGATGCTATCTGCATTCAATATGCGGATGACTCCACCTTGATTTGTTCTGATACTTTACCAGCTACTTTATTCACATTAATCCAAATTACCTTCAGTACAGTGGAAAAATGGCTCTCCAATCAACATCTAATGCTAAACCCCAACAAAACTAAGTTGCTCCTCTTCTCCCCCACATGCAGGACCCCCTACCAGCCTTCAACATAACTGCTAACAATGGCACTATCATCTCCCCAGAAGCCCAAACTAAACTACTGGGTGTCATAGTTGATAACAACCTGACATTTGATGCGCATATCAATCAAACTATCAAAACTATTAATAAAAAACTTGGCTCACTTTACAGAATCAAACCTTTCCTTACCCCACTTGCTAGAACTGCAATTGCCCGTTCCCATCTGCTAGCAACTCTTCTCTATGCCTCACCTCTATTCTCCAACTTAAACAAAACATATCTTAATAAACTATAATCCTGCTATAACCACATTGCCAGATTTGCTACTGGCACAGCCTACCGGACACACCACTGTCACAACCTAAATCACCTAGGATGGCTTTAACTGCCAAGCCTACTGCAGTTCAACCAGCTAATAGTGGCACATAAAGTCCTTTACCAACCAGAAAATACACCTGCATTAAAAAATATTATCAGCTCCTATACCAGCACCCGGCCAATGCAATCATCCACTAGACTCCTAATTCAAACATACAAATCCAACTACTCACCTGGGGACTCTCTGTTCGCCAACTCTGTTGGAAAAATATGGAACAGACTCCCAGCTGACTTGACCCTAGAACCCTCACTAACTAAATTCAAAAACAAACTCAAGAAATACTTCAAAACTCATTGGTTATGTCCTTGCACTAACCCCGACTAGTGACCTCTCTGTTTCTTAGGTGCCTTACCTTCAACTACTTCTAACTTTTTTCTACCACTCCATTTCAGGAAGGGTCAATTGTATAACTGCTGCTCAGTGTGTCTTAAACCTGAATTTAATGTTATGTATGTTTAACTTTGAAAATAATGTTATGTTTTGTAAAGTGTTTTAAAAGTACTATATGTGCTAAATGCTGGTATTGCTTATGACTGTAATCTGCTTGAAACTAGCATTTACTAAATGTTCAATGTGTATTATTATCTTGGAGCTTTCCTCCCCGGGCCTCCACTGAAAATGGACATGTATCCAGTCGTACTATCCCGGTCAACAAATGTAAAATAAAATAAATAAAAATAAGTATATATATATATATATATATATATATATATATATATATATATATCAAACAAAGTTCAAGTGACAAATTACATCAGACTACATACAGTCAATTCACCCATAAGACATATGCAGTCACTAAATAACTTTACAATTATAAACATCACTCAATAAATATGAAAATCAACTGTATGCATATTAAAACTGACCTAGCTCCTGTTCTAAATAGATTTTTTTAATAATTTGCCATATTGCTTCACTTATTTCTAACTTAATTTTAAAACTACTTCCTCTAAGATCACATAATTCATGATCAATAAATGAAAATCTATGCTTTTTTGTGTCACAAATAAAAGAATGCTTTGATAAGCATTGCTAGACTCTTTCTGCCTTATGGCATATAAGGGTTTTCTAATCCTAGCTGATAATTTATCACCCCAACATAGTAAAAAAAAATGCATCCTGAACAGACTGCTACATAAATAACCCCAGTGGAATTACAATTATAGTGTGAGTTACTATATACAGTTAAGAACTTGAAAACTATAAAAGATCCTTCATAAATGTATGTATACCAACTACACTGCTCATGAGGGTAAGTACATTTAGACTTACTAGAAGATGGTAGAGCAACTTTAGTTATATCAGTCTATAGCAGCTGCTTAAGTGTAGATCCTTTTTATATACAAATTGTGTTGTTTTCACTAATTACTTAAAATAATTTGGTGTTACATTTTAAAAAGGTTCCTATTTTGTAACATCAGTTCGTTTATAGACCTACCATCAACTGACATATAACAATCAGTATTATTAATTGTAACTATAACCATCCACTAAAATATGTGAAAAAGAAGAATATCTCGTAGATATCACCTCACTAGCTAGATTAATTAAATGCATGACATTATATCCGCTCTTTAGGAACCTTTGTGTAACATATTTCAATTCTAAAATAAAAATAGATAGTATAATCTGTGGTCAAAAGTGATATCCTAACCATCTGCCACTTTGATATGCACCTTTTAATCTACCAAGGATGATTGGTGTTAAAGTGAACATAACTATTCACACATGTAAATTTCTGGTGTAATGTACTTTCAAACTTTTTAAAATTAATATCCATATGCAATGAAATATTTAAGAAATCAACATCTAGATGCACAGATTCCAGAATAAATTCAAGGAAGGTGATTGTTTAATTTAAATTTTGAATAAATGCTTCAAATTCACCTTTTGTCCCTTTCCAAATAAAAAAGAGGTCATCCACAAACCTTGCATAAAATAACATTGGAAATAATAAAACAGAACTTAAAATGTCCAAGTCCCACCAACCTAATATTAAATTTTCAAATGCAGGGGAAATTAGGCACCAATAGCAATACCATGTATCTGTTGGTAATATTTAAAATTAAATGCAAAAATGTTCTTTAATATTAACTCAGTTAAAAAGTTAGTACTATAATTAGCATGTTTGGCAAGAAATAATCTACAAAAAGCAGCACCTATGTTTACAGGTACACTAGTAAAAAGGCACTTAATGCCAAGGGTGAACATAACATTTTCTCTATCCTGAAAATCATATTGTTTTAGTTTACCCAAAAAATTCCAGGAATTGTTAATATAACTATTGAATTTTTGTAAAATAGGATTCAAAACACTATCTAAATAGATGATAGTATCTTCAATTATATTACCTCTAGCACGAACTTTGGTTGAAAGAGGGGTAAAAAGCCTGTTTTTTTATGTATTTTAGGTTTACTAAAAAGGATGCCTAACTATGGAGTATCAACTACTAAAAAAGTATTGGTTTGATAGTCCAACATACTTTGCAGCAACAAATCATGAAGAACATCACCTACATATTTATGTCTGCTATAAATGTTAAACACTCTTAAACTCATCAGTATTAGGTAACATAGCTTCTATGCTTTGAACATTGTCATCCTGTCATAATAATAACGCCCATTTTTCTGCTTTCAAAAATCTAAGTATTTTTGTCTTTGTAAATCCTCTATAGCTTTTCTTTCAACCACATTTAAATTATAGAATCTGAAGGTAGCGTTATCTTAATACTTATGTTTGCAAAAGTCTACAAGTTCTTTTTCATAAGCATCAATAAACAAAACAGAGTCTTTAATAATAAAATGTAAATTGATCTTCCTAATAAACAATTTAACCTCAGCAATACCCTTTTCTGTTTACTAAGTATGTAATTTCAACACATTCTATTGTCCCAGTATTAAAACTGCATCAATATAATTATAAATACTGCTGTTGCCAAAATTATAAGTACCATTTGCAGAACAAAACTCACTAACAGCAACAGCATCCCAACAAGTGGCACCACAACATCAGGTGTAGAAATCTGTATTTCGAAAGTGCTGTCATCTGTCAAACCTATTATTCATCAAACATCATCTTGCCCTTGACTGGACATACCAAATTTTCCTCTCCCTTCCCCTGCCCCCTTACAGACTAATCCTATTGGTAATGAAACACCAAAAGTACCAAAAGATGAATAGAGTGTGCCAGACTAATAACCAAAATCATAATATTGTGGAGTTAAGTGGGAAACCGAAACCTGAATGCAGTGGAGTTATGGCATTCTGGTTTTGTATACTGGTAATGACCAAAGTCCATGATTTGATGTTCTAACAGAGGGTAATCACTTGATGTTCCAAGTCTCACCAACCTAATTCTATATTTGCAAATACCAGGGAAGCAGCGGCACCCATAGCAACTCAATGAATCTGTGGGTAATATATAAATTAAATACAAAAAAATTGATCTTGAACATTAACTCAGTCAAAATACATATATTGTATTAATAAAATCAGTGCTATAATTAGTATATTTGGCAAGAAACAATCTAGAAAAATCAGCACCTGTATTGATATGATTCCTTCCAACCCTTCTAGTACTCCACCTTGAAGGGTTTTGTCTAAAAAGTATCCAGTCCTACCATGGCATTGGAAGACACCAAAACAGAACCTACTTTAGAAAAATTGTTGAGAGCCTTTTTGATATTACATGAGTGTGAGAAGAGGGGAAGGGATAAGAACCATGTTTCTGGTAGGTGAGGAGATCCTGTTGTAGCTACTTTCGTTTTCTATCTATAATAGTTTTAATGTGTCAGCCTGTTGAAGTGAATGCAGTCTCACACTCAACACTAAATGAAGACAGAGCACATAAGTGACCATCCAAGTTCTTCAATTCTTTATGTAGAACATTGATATAATTGTCATTGTGTTTAATCAATAACTGCAACAACTGAAGGCCAGCATTATTAAAGAACTCAGTTAATTCATTGTAAAACAGGGCTTCTTCAGTAACTCCACTGGGAAATTTATAGAACCTTAACCACTTGGGCACAACGTGAGATGCAACACACTGTTCAAAGTATAAGTTATCATACACCAAAGACTGGTATTTATTCAGTTTCTTAACAAACTTGTATCATTGCCCCCTTTGACAATGTCAGAATAAGAAGAAATACCAGTGCTGAATGGATTAGAATGTTTACAGATGAAAATACCTAAATTATATTTGTCACCAGAGCAAAGCACTTGGACTTCTCCATGTTCAAATCATTATAGGCAAAAAACCCATACCACTTCCTAGCAAGCTATAGGTCTTCCTCTGTGACCCAGGAAACTAATAATATGTTTTTAAGCTTGTTGGAAATTCTACCATCAAACCAAAAATCATATTCATGAGTGACTTCCTACTCTTATCTGGAAATCATATACAACACCAAATATGCAGGCACAAAGATTCCTGGATTTTGCAACACAAACTCCCTGGGCCAGATTATCAGTATGCTGACCAGGGGTACAAATATACTGGATCTGGTCATCATTAATATGGGAGAGTGCCCTAGTATAATGTCTTCTCTGGTAAGGCCAGATCACAAAATGGTCTCCTTTGAAGTAAAGAGTAAACCGAGAACCCCAGCTAACCCTGGAATGTCCAGGAACTACTCTAAGGCTGTCTTCCCACTATTAACTGATAACCTGACAGCATTTCATGCCTCCATAAACCCTGAGAACACTGTTGACTATGTGGAACTGTTCACAGAACCCCTATACAAGTATCTTAATAGCTGCATAGAGGCAGCTGTACCCACCAGGAAGAAGTATAGAACTAACTCAAAAAACAAGCCATCCTACTGGAATCACAACATCAGTAGGCTGTATAACAGAAGGAAGAAAATCATGGCAAAAATTAGGAGGGGTAGCATCCAGCAGGATAAAAGTACTCTCGTCAAACTAAACAAACAACTCAGAGGACAATAATTTGAGGTAAAGTTGGCCTCCCAGGTCAAGGACAACTAAAGGCATTCTTTAGTTATGTCCATAACCTAAAGGTTAATATGCAATTGTGTACAGAGCTCATTGTTAATGGGACCACTGGTACTGAGCCAGAAGATATAGCAAACTTACTATCAGACAAATTCAGCTGTAACTTTACCTCTCTCTGCCTCTCAACCCCCCCCCCCCACGAAATACTATCAAATATAACTCCCTCTACTATCACTAGGGAACAAGTCCTCAATGTTCTCTCTAATGCCAAGAACACTGCACTGATGCACTCAGATAATATCCCAGGATGTCTTTTAAATAGCATGAACCATGATCTATCAGGTTGTCTGGAATTGCTGTTTAACTGTAGCCTCCAAACAGGCTTCATACCTCATGAATGGAGAACAGCAACAGTCATCCCTTTGCACAAAGGTCAGCCATAAGTCTTACTAGTCTTATATGCAAAGGCATGGAAAGAATTACCATGGAAATTATCAGCAATGATATAGGAAACCTCCAAACATTAGACCCAGACCTGTTTGGTTTCATCAAGGGCAGGTCATGTCTACTCATGATGGCAAAACAGTTCACGTGGTCTACCTTGATCTGGCCAAGGCATTTGATACAATACTCCACTCAGGCACTGCTGACAAACTCAAGAGTTTACGTATAAACCTATATGCCACCAAGTGGGTAGCCAGCTGGCTCACAGGCAGGAACCAGGAAATTAGAACTGGAGAGTCAACCTCTACAAAGAGGTCAGTCACAAGCAGAGTTCCTCAGGAATCGGTCCTGGGACCATTCTTTTTGGCAATTACCTCTCTGAAGTCAATGCCAGTGTCAAAGGCCACTGGCTAACTAAATTTACAGATGACTGCAAATTAGGAGCAGTCATAGTATTCCCCACCAACACTAATGTTCTCTAAGAAGGGCTGACACAGACAAATAACCTGTGTCAGAGCTATGGACTAACACTAAATGCCAATAAATGCATAATAGCATCTCTGGAAAGTCATCTAGCCCTAGTTACTATCATATTGACAACACACCCCTAGAGTCAACCTTGTAGTCAGAGACTTTGGGACACACATAGATACTAATCTAGCCTTTGACCATCATGTGTCTGCAATAGTGAGGAGATAATTCATTGTTGAGCAACTAAGAAACAAAGGTATGGCATCTAGATCCAAGGAGGTCATTGTTCCACTGTATTCAGCATTCATCTGACTTATCATTGAGTGTAATGTATTACCTAGCCAGGCACATCCATCAATTGGAATGTTCATAGAGGGTCCTCATTAAAAGAATACAGGGAGTAAGTAACATGTCCTATGAAGACAGTCTCAAAGTCCTAGCCCTGCATTCTGTCTCCTACAAGCTGTTGACGGGAGGTCGTCATCTGGCATACAAAACATTTTCAGACCCCACCCTGAAAGACCTCCTGCATATCCACAAAACAAGCATCACCAGAACTGCCCATTCTAAAGACTTAAACCTTGCCTGTGATATAAATGGGACCTGCTGAAGAGACAGGTGCATATTCCAAAGACTACACCTTCTCTGGAAAAGGCTCCCCATCCATGTGAAGCAGAGCTCCCCCCAACACAATTCAAGTGTAACTTGGACAATTGGATGGGGAACAGGAAATTCATCCCTGGTTTGGCACCTATGGGCACAGGCCTGTGAATGGTTTATCTCCCAGTCCCCCTTAATATTTTATTTACCATCAGTTGGCCAAGTTGCTTTATAAAGCATTAATACTTTGTCAGATGTTTCTAGCTGCTGCATTTTATTGCTGTTATCATACGTTCTAGTTATAATTTTGAAGACCAAAATTGCAAGTCCCAAAATTGCTAAAAAAAGGGAAGAGTATTTTTCCCCTTCTCTATGGTACAGCAAACTATGAGGCAGCAAGTTTTGAAGCTGAGAATGTTAGGGAGTAAAACCCCTGCATAGGAATGCAGGGATGTCACCCTCTGCAGGAAGCAAGTTTGAAAATGTCCATTTGGCACAATTTCAAGACTTATGATGTTGGTACTCAAGTCATTTTATAGGGTGCCATTATTACTGGAGAAAGAGTAAATGCAGCACAAAAGTCTCTGTATCAACCATTTGCTAGGCATTAGGACAATAGGTATTAAAAGTTCAGTTCAGATTCACTGAGACATATTGTGCCTAATTAGAAAAGATGTTGTCATTTATATTTGTTGTATCCTAATTTTTAAAATTACCAGTAATGGGTTATATACCACCATTAATTCTACTACCCAACATGACATGTGCTTTACAAATGTTATATCATCATAGGTCTGACCAAGATGATAGGAAAATAAAAAAAATAGGGAAAAATCAATACCAGAATCACCAGCCTGGGGTAATATCAATCGAGTGACTTCCTTTTAGTACTAGACATAAAGTAGTAACATAACTTCTGGTGTATTGTGAGGAATTATATACATTTAATCATCAAGCAAAATCTTATCAAATACAATTTATAGAATGAAAGAATTCTGGATAACATCTGCCTAGAGGACATAGCCTTGGGAAATAACTCCCTCATTATGACATGTCAACAGTTGTACTTTATGCATACTAAAACTGCAGGTATGATAAAACCTTGGTGTTCAAATCACCAGTCTTTTCAGAGCAGACAAAAGGAATATGTTAAAGAATTTCCATCTTATTTTCCATCTTATCTAGTCCAGTAAATTCCTCCCTTATGTAATGCATTAAAACGTATAGCTGTCATGGGCATTACATACCAGCTTGTACACCAGTTTCCAAAGGTACCCATACACCCCTGATCATACAGTACATGTTTCTGAACAGCATGCTTTTTCAGTACAGCAAAGAGGAAAAAAACTCTTGAAATGACAATGCTGCTACTACTAATGTTAATGATAACAACAACAATAATTATAATAATAATATAAATTGTTATAATTTTAATACCGCAGCTAACCAACCATTCTGAAAACAAATTAACAACTGTAGTCAATGTTCCAGAGTTTTTGGTGCATATTTTGTTGCACAAAATAAATTATTTTTAAAAAGGTGTACACCATAGATTTTCAGGAGTATGCCTCGCTAATCCCATATTGACGGTTATCAAACTCTCAGTGTCGAACCAGAGGCCAACAAATTGCATCCCATTTTAGTCTTATTAGAAGCTTGTTAGCTCCTGTAGGCCAAAAACAACTAAAGTTAATTTAATTGATTAGTTCTGCACTATGCAACAGTTATGTGGCACTTGTTTATAAGAAACAGATTCATGATAACTAATGCATAAAATTAATAACTATAACTGAAGTATTAGTTACAATCTGTGTTAGCTAGTTTGTGCTTCACTTCATAAGTTATTAACCGTCAGTGCCTTCTCTTTTTACGTACAGATTCAGATACTTTTATTCTGTGTGGGGTGGAAACTTTCTGGTAGAAAAAAAAAATTCTCTTGTATCTCACATTGGTTCTTCTACCTCACATTAATCTTCAAAACTAAAACATCAAAGTTAACCGATTTAATTCAGCAAGCACATGAGTCCTCACAATAGTTACTTCTGCAAAGTGCCAGTGAATACTCGCTTATGAAAATTAAACTTTGATAAACCATATTTCATGCACTTTGCCTTTGGTTACTTCTTCTTATTCTTTTTTTCTGCTCTCATATGTTATTCTAAGATTTTGCTGCAGCCATGGTATCATGATTTTAAATGGCGTTGTCTCTGTGATTTGTCTCCTTTCCTGATTCCTCCTTGATCTCAGGTCTTTAAAGCACTGAATATGATCCTGGGCCCTCCAATAAGGGGCTACTTAACCCTACCCATATGTATAATATGCCATATTTCCACCTCCTTCTGTCTCAGAATTCTATTCCTACTTCTTAATGTGTCCTGCTCTACCTCTCACACTACGTAGCCACTCCATACCCCCATCCCCTGATAACTTGTTCACTCCTGATTTCTTTGTGCCAACAAACTCTGACTAGCTGCAAGCCATTGCCAGTCAGCAAATGTGTAGGAAACGTAGGATGAATGGACATGACCCCAGCACAAGGTGTTAGGTGGCACAGTCAACACTTTAGATGAGATCCCGATCATTCACTGAAAGCATTATTGGTAAACATTCAATCACAGATGCTTAACTGTCAGTCATGCATTTAGTGTTTGTTAATGGCAGTCATGCAGTTACTGTTTGTTGGGAACTATAACAAGGAGCTGTAACCTATCAGCATAATAACCCTTTGTAAAAACCTATGAGAATTTTTTTGGTTATCAGTTTAGGGTAAAGGCTTTGAATGAGGGCATTGCATATTGAGTAAATGTAACAGGACCACCCATCAATAATCTATATGATAAGGAAGTATTCCAAACTGAACAGAGTTCACAGCAACATAAATTCATATACCAAACAAATACTTTTTTGTCAGTTTTGCAAAACGTCTCAGCCCCATCCATTATCAGTGCACTCATGCATGCGTCACTTCACTTACACACACACACACACACACACACACACACACACACACACACACACACACACACACACACACCATACTTGCATGCACACACACAGAGGCACACCCATACACACATACACATAAAGGTGTACACATGCGCATACACACAAACAAACACACATACACAAACACACACGCGCTCATACAAACACACACCCGTGCTCACATGCACACATATACAGGTACACCCATACACACATACACATAAAGGTGTACAAGTGTGCGCACACACAAACACACACACTCACACACACACACACACACACACACACACACACACACACACACACCAGCTGCTGCCAGCACTGGGTCTGTAACTCTAAAGAACAGCAGCAGTATGTGCAGCCATGTCAAAATTTAGAATGGTTTCAGAGCAATGAAAGTATGCAACTTAGAATGCTCTTATGAATACAGTATCGCAAAGTGATCCTGGTGTATTCCTAACTCTTTTTCTCCAAATGTTGGTTGCTGCCTACAACATCTCCACATGTAAGAGACTTCTTTTTATATCTTAAAAAATAAGACTGAAAACATTTAAAAAATACTATTTTTAGTCTTTTAAAGTACGCATACACAAAAGGCTAATTAAAAATATGATGAAAACTATTTTTATTACCTCACTGTGTAATAGCAATAAGCATCTTCTTTTTGAGGGCGTTGCTAGATTTACCCATAGCTTGTAAAATTTTTCTGTACAGGCTTTACCATTCTTTGCATACCGTGCCATTTCTGGATAAATCCAGCATCCTCCCCAGCCTGTCTGACTTACTATGTAGTATACTAATTACATTTAAATGTATGGCCTATCTTTCTACCATGTAGCATGACCATGCTGCCATAGTAAAAAGATTTGAAAAGCCATGAGGTAGTGCTTTGAGCCACTTTGTTCTGTGAGAGGATATGCTTCTTCCCAGCAACTATCTACTTCAGATTGCTGGGAATCAGAAACAGATCTCAAACATTTCTGAAACTATCTACCTGATACAATAAAATTTCAAAATTTGCAACCAATCCTAATTTCCGGTCTCACCATTGCCTCTCCCTATGACAACTAAAATACAATCAGCTTCTCCTGACCCATCAACTGCTATACCAACCAAATAAAATACCTGCCCTTTCTGGTTTGCTCACCTTCCATAATACTGCGTGCCAACTAAGATCTTCCAATACCGCTCTACTGACTGTTACCAATTGCTTAAATAGCTCAGGCCAATCTCTTTATTCCTATGCAGTTACTAAGGCCTGGAACTCTATTCCCCCTGACATTAGATGTCTAAATAGTAAAGAAACTTTCAGATCCCTTCTAAAAGATCTCCTGTTCAAAACTTGGATATATTCCTGTATAGAACCAGACTAATTTCACCTGTTCCTGACTTTCAACATCCCTAGATCACAGGTGTACTGTGCAGGGACGTCGGGAGGCATACGCACTGTACACACTTCAGTACAGTGTTTGTGTGGAGGGGTAGCAGAAGGCAGGCACTAGGATCCAGGTAAAACCACTTAAGTGGTGTCTTCTCCTTTAAGGAAAGCCATTCATGTGTCGCACGCATGCTAACGCGCATTAACTATTTAGCACTCTCACGCGTAATTTTTATTTTTCAAATAACCTTTTATCTCTCGCGCAATTTAAAACAGTTGTTCCGTTGAGACAGAAGGTAAGTAAACTGTGTGTGTGCACGTGTGAGTGTGTTTTATGTGTCTATATCATCATGCTGCTAGTGTAAATACTTTATTCATTCAATTCTGTCCAAACTGATCCAGAAAATGTGGTAGTGAATATAGACGGAGGACGTTATGATGTTTATTTGTATGATCAAATGAGACATGCTGTTTATTGGGAGGAAGAGCCATCTGAAGTGAGACTGTGTACCTGGTTTTACACGTGTGACACTGACAGTAGGTTTGTTTCATACGCAGAAGATTTCAGTGAAAAATTAGAGGTATGTCATTGTTTGTTACTATGACGAGTTGTAGTAATCCTTATTGTGCATAATTACTTGTTTTGGGAAAAAAAGATTGGATTGCTGTGAGAACTGGTTCTTAAAACCATGACTACAGAAAATTTATGTTGAGTAATAGAAGATTGTTAGCAATAATTTTGTCATATGCCATAAAAACACATCTTGGTAGAAGACAGTTTTGGCGGAATTAGGAAAGTGTCATTAAGTAGTCATGCCTTTTTTTTTTTTGCAGTTTGTGTATTAGTTTGTAAAAATATGTAGTGTTGGAGAAAGAGTGTGGGATGTTTTAAGCAGTGGGAGAGTACAGAGTGGGGATGTTTGTGTTGTTGAGCAGTGGGAGAGTACAGAATGGGGGGGGGGCTGTTTAGTAATCTGTTGGGAGATGCAATTGTAGTTAGATCCCTACTTTTCTTCCTGTTTTTTGTTGTTTCATTATTAAATTCTTACATTGTAGACAAGGACTTAAGTGCACTTGTAAAAGAAAACAACCCATAGCAAAAGTTTTTCATTTCCATGCATTGTACATAGTTTTTTTTTATAACAATTGTCATTCAGTCCAATATGACACAAAAGCAGAGTATTGTATTAAGTTAGATGTATATACGGAAAAACAAAGTTTGAATGCTGATATTGTGTTAAAGTCTGAAACCACTGTAGTGCTTCATGCATATGAGTGCAACAATTAGGTGTGAAATATAAATATATAGGTAGGTGTCAGTCATTCCCTATTGCAATATTACCATCTTACCATTTTTTTAATGATGCATAGGCAATTTATACTTCAGGGGCAACAGGCACTGAATTTGTAGATGAAATATCGAAATGTGAAGTTGTTTGCCAGTAGCAACCTCTTTATTAGTTACAGATCTCTTTAATGCAAAATTATCCGCATCATTTTTTTACTTCTGTATAGATTGTGCTTATTGAGTAGTATTGGTGGATTGTAATGGCAAAAGTTTTAGTGGCCTTTTATGGTTGAAATTTTCTGAAGTGGGTAGTTTGTCATTATTGGTTCATATATTTTGTTTCATTACTTAGTAGAAGAATGTTCATAACTACAAATTTCAAACACCATTCTACCAAATGGTGCTGTATTATACAAGGAATGTCATTTAATAAATCAGGAAGGTGAATCAAAGAACACATGTGCATGGCCCTATATTTTGAAAACGGCTCAAAGGTAAACTTAATCCTCCACTGGCTAAATGTATTTTCTTTTAATGTGGGTTTTCATGTTGTTTCAATGAATGTGAGTTTCAAGGGAAAAGAGGTTTACTGCTTATGCTAAGTCTGTTTTCATTGTGAGACCGTATTGTTTGTTTAGCAAATGGATGTCAGTGTTTGCATTATTTTATTTCAATATCTGTAATCATTGTAGAAGTAAATAAGAAAACAGGTTCTTTGTGTCTTTATTTAAAATATCCATGATAATTCTTTCCATGGCCTTCCATACAAGACTAGTCAGACTTATGGTCTGTAGTTATCCAGGTCAGTTGAAGGCCAAACCTTGTGCTGAAGACTGACTGTTGCAGTCCTCCATTCACTAAGCATGAAACCCGTTAGGAGGCTAATGCTGAACAGTGATTTTGGAGCGTTTGATAGCTCATATTTCATGCTTTCCAAGAGGTATCCCAGGATATTATCAGGGCCCATTGAGGTAGTATTCTTTGCCTTGGAGAGTGCATTGAAGACTTGTTTGCTAATGATAGCCAGAAGAGTTATGGTCGAGGGTATCTCCTGAGAAGTATTGAGGGGAAGAATGTAAGCTTTACTATTCCAAAACTTTTAGTATGAGTGTAGGCCATAGGGGTGAATAGCCATTGCCATGTTACCCATGAGGGTGGAAGGGAGGTAGTTGTGGCTCGTAGCTTGAGTGTTACCTAGGGAGAGCACTATATGTTGTACCTACAGACCACAACACTGTGGAGCATGTGCTGCCTAGAGCCTGCCAGTCCTTTAGTCAGCAGCACTACTGGAGCTCTAATGAGCCACTACAAGGCTTAGGAGCTGCAAGGGGAAGAAGAGTAATCGGGGGGGGGGCAAACTGATTGATCTACCCTAGTGTAAATAGAAAGGTATTTTGTTTTTTGACTTAAGGAAGTACCTTTGGAATGAAATGTTCATGCTGCTTCTTCATGTAAGTAAGTGCTACCCTGGCATAGACTTGCCAGTGATCTGTTCAGAGATCAGCAATGTGAAGGGGCGTGGCTTGGCCAGCAGTGTTAATGTGGGTGTGGCTTATTGAGGGGGCAGCAGTCTGGGAGATATGAGTACAAATTTGAAAATCCTGGCTATACCCCTGGTACTGTGTAGTTTCACTTAGTGCATAGTACTGTAAACCAGGTGTTTAGGCCACCTTTGTAGTTATGATTTCTAGTTTATGACCCTGTTTGTCTATGGAAACTTCATTTTGAATTTATGTTCAAGCAAATCTATATTTGTTGTATAATATTTTGTTTAATTGTTTCTCAATATTCTAACCACTGTATGGTGCATCATTTGTAAAACTCTGATTTTACTCCTTTTATATGTTCTATGCTCTTTGTACAAAATAGCTATGTTTATATTTTTATTATTTTTTATTATTTTTATTATTTATTATCATTTTTTACTATGTATCTGGAACATTTCTCCCTGGGCCTCCGCTGAAAATGGTCACCTTGTGTCCAGTCGGACTAACCCGGTAAACAAATGGAAAATAAAAATAAAATAAATCTCAAAGACAATACACAGGCTTACAAAAGTTGCATGAGCAGAATTCATTGTATAGTTAGTGGTGCATACCTTCTCACAGAAGGTGTACTCTTGATTAGTACGGCAGACTTAAACAAAATTCTTCTGATAATACGTACCAAACTGTTCTCCAACATTCATGCAAAAATACCTGCTGTTACTCACCATTAGTAGCAGGAAGAGCAGCCGTCTTTTACGTTATGCTGATAGAGAAGTGGAAAGAAAAACATACCCACTAGAAATTTGAGAAAATAAAATAATGGGAATTGTACCTATCTCTTGAGCGGATGCATACCAGCACACAAAATACACACACACACACACACACACACACACACACACACACACACACACACACACACACACACACACACACACAACAAACTCTGTGTGCTCAGTGTCTTTTGAATGTATCATGCTTTATCATTTATCAATATGAAATCTATTACCTTCACTACCTAAAAAATTGTGTATCACACACTACTGCATAGTTTATTCTCTGCATAACTATAGGCCTTGTTATGTACCAGCCACGAAAGAGTTAGCCACACCAATCCTTTCCCATAAAAATGTCTTCTTTTACTAAGCATCCTTAGTCTAATGCAAGTCAAGGATTTTGCCGAACAGCATCTTCTGCAAATGTTACATGACTCTGTCCAGGTTAAACTCATCACTCATTTCACTACACCCGTATTGCAGAAAATGGCTTGTCGGTACACTTGTACTGAAAGTGGATTTGATCAGCAAAATTCATTTTACAATGTCCTTGACTTTTAAAACCTAAAATATGTTACAGAATCTAAAAATGAGTCTCTGTTGCATTGCAAAACTCTTAAGTGGTAGTAAGATTTTTGTTTAGGGATGCATGTGATAATGGGAGCTGTTCTTTCAGGTGTATTCCATGTCATTGTACTCCGTTACTAAAGCTGTTTGCTTGTAAACATGACATTTTTCCTGTCAGCACTATCGGCCTTTCAGCTTAGTTGCCATCAGAACTCTATTTCTTTGCTTGGGGCATTGTAGTCTGTCCTTAGGAAGACAGTGATATCATAGAGACAAAAATATTTTAACCTCCACAGAGAACTCGAGCATGTGACATTTCAACAATAAGGACCTAATTCTTGCTGTGCTCAGTGTAACAAAGGCAAATGTGAGGAAACAGTAATATTCTGATAATTTAACTGTTCTCCATTTTGTTTGTTGCTATTACTGCTATTATTTATCTTACAACTAAAGACTCCAGTAGGATTTTGTTTACATTAAATATACTGTTAGTTAGGGCTCTCATATGAATGTCAGTAAATCTTTAAGAGAGAAGGTGGTAAATCATAAGGCCTTCTTTAATGCAGGTTAATAGAGGTCAGTATTCCGATTGCTTTGCTTCTGCATTAACATTTGATACCTGTATTAAGTGCACGTTCCATACTATCCTTCACTGACTGAAACAGTGAGCAGAATGAAATATATTTTGATTAAAAGGCTATCTTGGCTTTGCCCCTGTCCTGGATTAAACACATAATACAGAATGACAGCACAAACATGAAGCTGTCGCTACATGCTACATTGGCAAGAGGAGACAGACTGTACCACAAGTCTTGTGAGATTTATTTTTCAACATGATCCAGTGAGCCATCATTATTTTTTTAGTCTTTATCAAACAGGAGGCAATCTCTGCAGATGCTGACAGTATACAACACAATGCTTCTAAATGTGCTATTTCTATTAAATGGTCCATTAAAAATGTGGATGTAAAAGCATATAACTGGCAAGCCCTGCTTCTAACTAATGTTTGATTTCAGTTACAGAATTTGAAAATCAAAGCGAAATCTTTTTAAAATTACATGTACAAATCTAATATATGCTGTTGATGCAGGCCGTGCAGGCTAGATAAGGCATCTGTGATTGCAGCTAAATCCCTAATCTCTATTTTTCCTTCTTTCTGGTACCATTCCCACTCCTCCCATTTGTCCCATTTCCCTGTCAATGTGCACTCAACTACTCAGTGGAGTAGGGAATAACACATTCCCAAAAATGTTTCCCTGAAGTAATTCTGGTAAAGGAGGAGGATTTGGATGGCATAACTATGCTTAAAGCAATTGGTCAACCATGAGTTAAACACCAAAGTTGTTTTGGTTTGATAATTAGTTTAGTATTTTCATCAAAGGAGTTCTGAAGAAGTCTTAAACAATTAGAAGACAAAAACAATAAACTATTTATAGTTGGAATACCTTGAATCATTTAGTGTGTGTGTGTGTGTGTGTGTGTGTGTGTGTGTGTGTGTGTGCGCGCGCATTTATGCGTGTGTGCATGCATGCCTGCGTGTGCATGTGTGTGCGCGCTTGTGTGTGTGTTTCTTTTTTGCTTGTTCATTTGCCTGTTTTTAATAATGTGTGATTTCATCTTTTAGTTATATTACAATTTTACTACCTGCATTCCACGCGTAATTGACATTTTGCCTATCAAGACTAATTGATATGCAAAAACATGCAATGGCTGTAGTAACATGATAAAAATCAAATTCAGTCTAGCTGCTCAGTCCAAGATTTTTTGGTTATTAAGTTTTATTTTGTTAAGCAGTTGAGTGACCTGATCCAGAGACCTATTTTAATCATATCCCAGGCCAAATGACAGATTTAGTAACAATTTGTTACTAAATCTAACAGAGGTAAATACACACAAGTAAAATACATCAATCTTGTTCTACATGAGCTCATTATGACACTACTGTGCCAATAACATTCACATATGTATGCCATAGCTTCATAAGTTGAACATTCCCATATGTATGTCATAGGTTCATAAGTTGAACATTCACATATGTATGTCATAGGTTCATAAGTCAAACATTCATATATGCAAGCCATAGGTTTATAAGTCGAACATTCACATATGTATGTCATAGGCTCATAAGTCGAACATTCACATATGTGTGCCATAGGTTCATAAGTCGAACATTCACATATGTGTGCCATAGGTTCATAAGTCGAACATTTACATATGTATGCCATAGGTTCATAAGTTGAACATTCACATATGTATGTCATAGGTCCATAAGTTGAGCATTCACATATGTATGCCATAGGTTCATAAGTTGAACATTCACATATGTATGTCATAGGTTCATAAGTCGAACATTTACATATGTATGTCATAGGTTCATAAGTTGAATATTCACATATGTATGCCATAGGTTCATAAGTTGAACATTCACATATGTATGTCATAGGGTCATAAGTCGAATATTCACATATGTATGTCATAGGTTCATAAGTTGAACATCCACATATGTACATCATAGGTTCATAAGTCGAACATTCGCATATGTATGTCATAGGTTCATAAGTCGAACATTCACATATGTATGCCATAGGTTCATAAGTCGAACATTCACATATGTATGCCATAGGTTCGTAAGTTGAACATCCATATATGTATGTCGTAGGTTCATAAATCGAACATTCACATATGTATGTCATAGGTTCATAAGTCGAACATTCACATATGTATGCTATAGGTTCATAAGTTATTACAAGGCATGCTGCTGCTCATGAGACCATTGAGAAGCTGAGCCCAGTTTCCCAATTGACACAGAGCACTGTCTAGTTAACAGATTTGCTCAAATTCACATAGCAGGTAAGTGGAGTAAGAGGGCATCAAAACTTGTACAATAGGAAGGAGTTTAACAGTTCACAACCTTAACCTTTGGGCTAATAGCCAGAAAAAAAGACACTCTCTGCTAAAACCCAAAACTGAACCAGGGGCCTTTACATTTTCAGGCTAACACTATCACTTAATGGCATGCTGGGGTTGTCCAGAATGTCTGTGTGTACAGTTCTGTGTATCTGTGTATGGTTTCATGTGTGTGTGATATATATGTATATATATATATATATATATATATATATATATATATATATATATATATATATGTGTGTGTGTGTGTGTGTGTGTGTGTGCATGTATCTATCTACACACATATATATATATATATATATATATATATATATATATATATATGGATAGAAATGCTACAGATCACCCTCCCAAACCCAGGAACCCCACTCGGCCTTCTTGAGAACACTGGAAAATATGAAGGTCTCTCCAAACACCATTATTTTGGGCGACTTCAACTACCCAAACATAGACTGGGAGCATTACTCTAGCTCCAACACCCTAGCCCAAAGGTTCCTAGAATTTATAAACTCAAATGCTATGGAGCAACTTGTTACCACTCCCACAAGAGGGGAAAACATACTGGACCTGATCATCACCAACATGGGGACTCTATGCTCCAGACCAGAAGTGTATCCCTCATTGGTAAGATCAGACCATAAACTAATCTCACTGGATATTCGCATCCCGATTCCACCCCCTGCCCTGAAAACCATAGTGAAAAACTTCTCTAATGCAAATTTCACACTCCTCAAAACCGAGGTGGAATCCTTCAAAGCCCCCGGGCCTGTGGAAAATACGTCCCAGACTGCAGAATCCTTTATAAACGCATTCTATAAACACCTTCAGGAATGCATGGATCATGCATTCCCAAATAAAACCAAGTCCCAATCCTCCAAAGGCAGACATCCTGTCTGGTGGACCCCAGCCATAAACAAACAATACAATAGAAGGAGGAAGCTACTACATGATAGAGCAAAATCCCAAAAAGGGAAGGCATCTCTGATCAGTATTAGCAAAAAACTACGGGCACTCATAAAATCGTCTAAGGCCAGCTTCAAGAGAAAAATTTCACAGGACACTAAGGATAATCACAAGGCTTTCTTTAGTTATGTTAGAAACCTGGGTGGGAATTCCCAGATATGCTCAGAATTAGTCCAAAATGACAAAAAATACACTGAGCCCACAGACATTGCCAACATCCTAGCTGACAGGTTCAGCGCAAACTTCTCCCCCCCTCCCCACCAAAAGGGCAAATATCTATCCCAGCAGAGTGCTGCCCCCCTGACATCTCAGATGCTCAGGTAAGAGCTGCCCTCTCCAAAGCAAAAAACACAGCATCAATGGGACCAGACGGTGTCCCGGGCTGCATCCTACATGAACTCCAAGAAGAGCTAAACCCAAACATAAAACTACTGTTCAATCTCAGCCTTACTACAGGATATGTACCCAAAGAGTGGTGTACAGCAACAGTGGTCCCTCTCCACAAAGGTGGTGCCTCAACGGATCCTGGAAACTATCACCCCATAAGCCTGACTAGCTTGGTCTGCAAAGCTATGGAAGGGATCATCATGGACCTCATAAATAAAGATATTGGGGACCTACAGACACTGGATCCTACCCAGTTTGGCTTTGTTAAGGGCAGATTCTGCCTCTTAAACCTGGTTGATTTCTTTGAAACAGTAACTAAGGCCATTGACGAGGGGAAGGTGGTCCACACAGCCTACCTGGACCTCGCAAAAGCCTTCGATACAATACCCCACTCGGGCATTATAGATAAGCTCACCAGCTTAAATATAAACCCCTATGTCACTAGATGGGTTGCAAACTGGCTCAAGGACAGAACCCACATGGTTAGAATTGCTGGAGCCATGTCAGACTCCAAACCAGTTACAAGTGGCGTCCCACAAGGCTCAGTCCTGGGACCTCTCTTGTTCGGTATATATTTCTTGGAGGTACAGGCCAACACGGAAGGACTGTGGCTGACCAAGTTTGCAGATGACTGCAAACTGGGTGCCATAATCGACACTCCAGCCGACACAAGCATCCTCCAAAAGGGCCTCATAGAAACAGACAACTGGTGCCAGAGCTATGGCCACAAGCTAAACGCCAAAAAGTGTATAGTCATCCCCTTTGGCAAAAACAAAGTGCCCACAAATTACCACATAGGTGGTAATCCATTAAGTACAGAAGAAGTAATTAGGGACCTGGGGACCCAAGTTGATAGCAATCTCTCATTTGACAACCACTTGGCCAAAGTGGTTAGAAAAACATTTTATATAGCCCACCTAATCATGAAGGGATTCACATCTAGATCAGGGGAGGTCATCGTGCCTCTTTACTCATCCCTCATCAGGCCCATAATTGAGTACAATGCCCCTTTTGGGATGTACCTTACCAGACACCTGCAGCAACTGGAAAGATCCCAAAAGTACCTCACCAAGAGGATCAAAGGGCTCAAACAGATGCCATATGCTGCCTGGTTAAAGAAACTCCAGCTCTACTCAGTGGCATACCGCTTGCTCAGAGACGATCTGTGCCTGACGTATAAAGTCATGTCCAACCCGGAATTAATGAACATGCTGCACCTCAGAAAATCCAAATCCCATCAAGCTACACACTCGAGAGACTTGAACCTCAGCACTGAAATAAATAGGACATGCTCGAGGGACAGATTCATAACCCAGAGGCTCCCTTCACTCTGGAATAAAATCCCTGTCCAGGTTAGGCAGAGTCCCTCGTTGACTCTCTTCAAGAGGAATCTTGATGAGTGGATGGGAGATCATAGGTTTACCCCGGGTATCACTTCTGTGTCACTGTTAGACAGAGGCACAGTATACTAACCTCGAAAAAGGGCATAGCAAAATTATTTTTAATGGGTGGCGAAAGCCAAACACACTCTGGCTAGGCTTATAAATGCCCTAGGGCAGATAGCCTAGTATGAACCTATGAACCTATGTATGTATAGTGTGTGTGTGTGTGTGTGTGTGTGTGTGTGTGTGTGTGTGTGTGTGTGTGTGTGTGTGTGTGTGTATTTGCAAGTCTCTTGATTTACAGTTGTCCCAAAGAATGTATCATCAGTTTGACAGTCCACATTGCTAAATCATGTCTATTCTACACTTGAGGCATGAAAGAGTAAGAAAGGTTGACCCAAAATAGATAGAATAATAAATTCTTCACATTGAAGTAGGAGAGATGTGTCATGCACATACATGATAGTAAAGAAGGATTGAGGCCAAGCTGTGAATTGTGGTATATCAAATTCTGGAAAATGAAAGAGTGACAAACTTCATGGTAGTAAACAAGGAGTGAAGAAGGAGGAGAGCTAAGAATGTATAGGCTAAAGGTGATGATATGTGGTTTGGTAAGACCTGTAGTCATAGCCGTATAGCGAATAAATGCAGTGTCATGTCTATAAGACTAGTTTACTTGCTATGACAAGATGCATCTTTTTGTTGGCATGCAGAACACAGGGAAATACAATTAAATATGCTAGAAATTCATTACGTAGAAAGTACATATTTGGAAGCTGTATTTGTTAAAGCAGTATTGTTTTATGCGCAGGATGTGCCACTGAGCTATACAACATGTGAACTGTGGCCTGAATAAGACATGCAGTAAATGCACACTGTTGCCTTGACTATGAGCCTGGGTCTATATCGCTTCGTCGAAGACTGAAAATATCAAAGCTGATATGGTCGGCACCATATCAGCAAAAGTGAAAGCCATTGAACAGTTTAATGGAAATCTCCGTAAGGATGGAATAATGGTTAAGGTGTTTACCTTACAAACAAAAGGTGCAGGGTTTGATTCTCACATGGGGTAACTGGCTAGGCTTAAAGTGGTCCACAAGGACAGTTAGCCTAGTACTAATCTATGAACCTATGAAGGTACATTATCATCCTTCAAATAGAACTTGGATCACTGGCTGCATACACTAAAATTTACCTGGGACTAGCTAGCCTGGTCTTCCTTGGGAAAGGGATACAATACAGCATCAGGGTTGATATTGGCAAGGTGTTGATGGTATCCAGACTAAATTGCCTTGAAACTCATAAAAATTCTAAGAATGATAAAAATAGGAGTCCATCAAGGGGGTCCACTCATTTCTATTGGATAATGAATGCAACTGGACACCGATGACAAATCCTTGGAGGATGCATTTTATTGGGTGAAGTGAGAGTCCAACATCTACATAAATGTTTGCTTTTTTGCTGTCAAGTAACTGCATAAGCTTTGTAAAGATGAGTTGAAGTTTTTTTGCTGCTGTCTGAATACTGAGCCTTGCTTTTCAGTGCCCAAAACAAAAATGTTTTGTTCATGGGTTTGTAGTTTTTACTAGGCTGTTGTTCATTTGCAGTCTAACTGTGCAGTTCCCATTCTATCTTTTCCTCTCCATAAGTGAGAATGGGGCCACACAGTAGTATATTTATGGTTCTACATCCATTCTTCTAGGATGTGTTTGACAAGGATTACTCTGACGTGAAGGGTGAGGAAAGTGATCCTTTGTGAGAGGTTTCTATCTCACCAGCTGATTCTAGTTATGTTGCATTGGAGGGTCAGGTCTCTTATGTGGGTGTTTGTTGATATGAAGAAGGATAAACAGGGACAGGTCACCTGAGGCTTTGTGGTCCAGGCAGAAGACTCACATAAGAGTATGTATGAGACTGAGAAGATGAATAAAGCTTAGACCCTGGATTTCCGCGTAAGAAAGCATGGAGTCTTTAAGACAGCTGAATCATGCATTCATTCTGGTACATATCAAAGGTAGCATTTTATTCCAATATGGGTCTGACAAGTGAAGAGAAGAGAGGGAGAGCATCCACTTTGGATCTGGACACTATGCTTTCAGCAATTAACTGAGATTGGTAGAAGGATTTTCGGACAGCAGTAGATATAGATACATGATACTCAGGCAGGAGCTCATTGTCCATGAAAATTCCTATGTCCCTAACAACTGTACCATTTTAAAAGGAGAGTATTTACTAGGAACACTGATACTCTTGGCTTTCAAAGAACACAGTGTTACACTTCTTTTAGCATTTAGTTTAAGGCCTAGGTCCTGGCACCATTTGGTTCTGGATGTTAGCCCCCAAGGAAGATTCTGGAGTCATCTAGAGAATTGATGATTGCTCTAAGCAGACATCTGTAGACTTGATCAGTCAAAGTTCCTTGAAGTCTGCTTTGTACTTCTAGGAAGTGAATGTTAAACATGAAGGGTCCCAGTATCAAGCCTTTGGGGACACCATTAGTGATGTCTTCTTTTAGTGGAGAGTTCCCCCAATTTCATTTTGATGAATTTTTACCATGAGATACTTGCAGTCCAATGAGTTACATAAAGGTTTACATTTAATTTTCTTATTCTGTGTATAATACCCACATGAGGAATGGTATAGAAGGCCTTTATCAGGTTTAGGTATGATATGCATATAGATTTGTCCTCATCCAGACCTGTACTGAGTTTCTCAAAAAAGTCATGTATGTTGAGTAGGCAGGATTTGCACTTCACAAACCCAAACTGGCACGGTCAAGAGTTTGTGAGCTGCTAGTGTCAATATTTATGATATCCATAGTGATGCATTCCATTACCTTACAGATAAAACTGGTAAGGTTTAGTGGTCAGTAGTTGCATGGATCTATGGGGGAGGCACCCTTGTAGAGTGAGACAACCATTTTTGTTTGCCCAGCCTCAGGGACAAAATCATTCAAGAGGCTGAGACTGAAGAGGTCTAGGAGAGGGGTATGAAGCAGTGCTTCGGACTGACTAGAACACGTTGTGCTGTGTTGTGAGGCCCTATTGACTGAGTGTTTTCTACTGCAGACAGAGCATTTAAGACTTGTTTAGGGTTGGTCATTGGATCATTGGAGGGTGTGGACTTAGTGTATCTGATGTGGGAGATGCTGGGGGGAGGTAATTTATAGATGGGTAGTTAAAATCACCAAGTATAGTACTGTTTGGTGAGAGGTTGATGGACTCTAGTTTATTTAGATATGCCTCATAAGCTGCTGGAGCTATAGAAGGAATTCTGTAGCTGGCTAAGATATGGTAGGGGGTCTTGTTTGGGGTTAGTAATTTGTGCAGCAATTCAAGGTAGTTATTATGCTGTACAAATCTGGATGTGATGGAGCTTCAGAGGAGTATAGAAACACCTCCCCCAGTAGGGGGTCAGAATGAATTAATGGAAGGTGTTGAATCACAGCAGGGAGTGTGTTCTATCAAAGCATTACAACCATGCTTTAGTGACAATGCAGATGTCAACATTACTGCCAGCATTGGTCGGCTTGGAAGGCCTTATGGACTTTTGTGTAACAGTTTGGTGACCCATGATTGTAGAGTTTGTGTTGGATGAGGGAGTTTCTGTGTGTGTGAATGTGAGTGTGTGGGTGGATGGGTGAGTGTGTGTGTCTGTCTTTGTGTGTGTGTGTGTGGGGTTGTAGATGTGTGTGTGTTGAGGTGTTTATGGGGATGCTGGTGAATTTCTGTACCAAGTGTAGGCCTCAGTGGCCTTAGAGACTTTCAGACAGTTCTGTTTAATGTCTCAGCATAACCTGTATTCTCCTCCAAAGAGGGCAGAGTGGTGAGTGGTGGGGCTGACTTCTGACAACCTGTAGCTTAGTGACAGCATGTTTGGATGAAAGGCGAGCCATCAATTTTAACAGCTAGCTGAACCTCTTCTAAGTATATTCATTGAGCGGTAAGAGTAAGTGACTGTCAGTAAGCATGAAGCTGTTTGTACATGACATCAGAGTGCCCTGTGCAACTAAGTTGGTAACAAGTGCTGTGAGGATAAGCTGCGAAAGTAGTTGTGTAAAAATCTTACCATAACCATAGATGTCTTTCTATTCCGTGTTGCAGTATTCTAACATGAGGGATCCTCTGCCTGAAGTGACCCGAACATCAAGCTCATCTACAAAAGCTTAGCCTGGCTGCTGTATGGTGCGTGGGATGTCACACATAGGTGCCATAAACCATGGGCCATAAATGTGACGTCTGCATGCACAGACCTCAGAACTGAACATCTCAATCGGACAATCGTCTAAGGGGGGGTTGATAAGGATGCCATCCAGAAAGGGAGGAAAAAAAAAGGCAGAAAAAAACAGAAGTCCTAAATGGCGGTTGGAGGGAGGAATAGGAATACTGCAACATGAAAGAGAAAGGACATCTATGGTTATGGTAAGATTTTACACAACTATTCTGTGTCTTTCTTTTCTCATGTTGCAGTATTCTAACATGAGGGGAGAATACCAAAGCTCAACCTGTGTTATGGGATGTGGAAGAAGAAGATGCATTCTCTATGAATCCATGCATGATGGCTTTAGTAAATGCTGCCCAAGCCCTAGAGATGTAGTCCAGTTTATAATGTTTAGTGAAAGTGTGGACTGAAGTCCAAGTGGCTGCCTCTAAAATGGTGGCTGTGTCTAGCCTTTTAAAGAATGCCCCTGAGGAGGCCACAGCCCTGGTGGAGTGAGCTCACACAGTGTAAGGTAACTGTTTGCCATAAAAGGAGTAGCAGAATGATATTATGTTGGAAATCCAAGAGGAGATAGCTTGTTTGGATACAGCTTTTCCCAGAGCCCAGGGGTGAAAGGATACAAACAACTGTTTCGATCTTCTGATGTTTGTAGTCTTGTCTAGATAAAATCTAAGTTCTCTGTGAACATCAAGGGAATGGAGCACTCTCTCACTGTCATTTTTTGGTGAAGGAAAGAAAGTGGACAAGTGGATAGACTGGTTAAGAGATAGTTCATTGACCACTTTAGGCATGAAGGAGGGGTTTGTATGAAGAGATACCCTATCCTTATGAAAAATTAGGTAAGGTGAGTTAGCCATGAGTGCTTGTAATTCTGAGACCCTTCTGGCCAAAGTTAAGACTACAAGAAGCACTGTCTTCCAAGTGCACATCTTTAAGATGGCTGAAGCTGCTGGTTCAAAGGGAGCAGTAGTGAGTTTTTCCAGAATAAAATTCAAGTCTCAAGAAGGAGGGATGGGTTTCCTTGGTGACCTGATGTGAAGTACCTCTATAAGGAAAAGCTTTACCTCTAATCTGGATAGTAATGGGGGATTGAGAGGTAAACAAGTTGAGATAGCTGACAAGTAGACTTTCACTGAGAAGTATGAAAGTTCAGACTTAAGAAGCTCACACAAATAATACAAAACTTGAGGTACATTCACCTGAAATGGATCTAGTCATATGTGAAGATACCAACTGAAGAACCTTTTCCACTTGGATAAATAGACTCTACTGGTAGTGGATTTCCTGGCCTCCTGCAGGACAGATGGCACATCCTCTGAATAAAAGTGTCTAAATGGGATCAAAAGTTTATCCCCCACAGGGTTAGTCTGAGAGTTTTAGGTGTGGGTGGATGAGGGATCCCTTTTGCTGTGTGATGAGGTCTACCTTGTGAGGTTTATTGTGGCAATTGCCCTTGGCTACTGAAAAAAGTAGGAGGAACCAGTACTGCCTTGGCCAAAAGGGGGCAAGATTTTCGGTTTGTCCTGTTGAATCTTCAGCAGGACTTTTTGTATGAGTGGGAAGGGGGGAATGCATGCAGAAACATCCCCTTCCAGGAGATTGTGAAGGTGTCCAGCCTCCAGGCTTGTGGGGAGGGAGTTCTTGTGCAGAATTACTGAAGTTGTCTGTTCTGAGAGGAGGCAAACAGATCTATCTGTGGTGTACCCCACTTGTGGACAATGTCCAGGAAAACATCTCTGTGCAACATCCATTCGTGAATCTGTAATAATGATCTGCTGAGATCATCCACCTGAATGTTGTTTTGTGATGGAATGTAAACTGCTTGCAGTGTTACATTGGAGAGGGCAGCCATTTCCCAAGCTTGGATGGCCAGCCTGCAGAGTAAGTAAGATTTCCCCCCTTGCTTGTTGATGTACCACAGGACTGTGGTGTTGTCTGTAAAAAATTAGGAGAAGGGCAGTCATTTCCCTGATATCGATGTGCTTTATCTGAAGGCAGGAGTCCCATTGGACCTGGACCTTCAGTCTATTCACAATTGCTCCCCACCCCAGATCTGATGCATTCTGTGTAAAGGCATAGTATCTGAGTTCAGCATAGGACTAGTAGTGCATTCCTCAGGGATGGAAATTAACACTAGCTGTTCAGGTGAATCTGGTCCCCCCTCCCTGACATCAGAAGCCGACATTGCTGGTGCCTCCGCAGATGTGTAAGCTGAAGAAACTAGGGCAGCATCCAAAGTGGTACCTGCTAAAGTTGCCAAAACCATCAGATGTACCTCAGCCCCTAAACTGGCAGCTGTCAGGACATCCATACCCGGAGGCACAGTCACTTTTTCTGGCCTAGCTACTTTGGCTTTCTTTCTCTGTGGTTCGGCCAAGACCACTGGCATTGTTTCCATACCCAAGACAAGACGTTTGAGTCATTGGTTTTCAACAAAGAGATTTAGGGTTGAGAGATGGCTGTGCAGTGTTTTAGGAACAAACAACTGGCCAATGCAAAAAGCTTTATAATTGTGAGAAGGCCCTAAGCAAAATAAGCAGAGGTCGTGGCTGTCTTTGTGCAGGATTTGGTGTCCGCACTTACAAATTTTCCCTTCCTAGATGACATGGGCAGAATCAGCCAAGTAAAGTAAACAGCAACCAAGCTAGAATTGAAAAGAAAATTTCCCCAGCAGGGTACTTATTTTTCAGAAGTCACTTGTCGCGGAGTAGAATGAGCAAGCTGATGTTCGACTGGCAGCAGAGAAGTTCTGAGGTCTGTCCATTCAGACTTCACATTTATGGCCCACTGTTTATGTGACATCCCATGCCCCATACAGCAGCCAGGCTAAGCTTTTGTATATGGGCCTCACGTTCTGGTCACCTTGGACAGAGGATCCCTCATGTCAGAATACTGCAATATGTGAATAGAAGGGCATCCCATGACTACAGAAATTGGTAAGTTCTAGGAAAGCTGCTATGAGAAAAACAGATAAGGAGATTTGGCTAAAATAGGCTCTTCCTTCATGAACAGTTGTCTGTGAGGAAGTAGGCCTAAGGGGCCTGAAGGCCTGAAAGAGATATTTTGCATTGGCCAGTTGTTTGTTCCTAAAAGGTGGAGGTGGGATTACATCAAGGATCAGCTCTGAGCCCTTTCTTATTTGCAGTGGTGATGGACAGATTGACAGATGAGATCAGACAGGAGGCCCCATGGACTATGATGTTTGCAGATGACATTGTGATATGTAGTGAGAGTAGGGACCAGGTTGAGGAGACCCTGGAGAGGTGGAGATATGCTTTAGAGAGGAGAGGTCAGCAGGGCTAAAACAGAATATATGTATGTAAATGAGAGGGAGGGTAGAGGAATCGTGAGGATGCAGGGAGTAGAGTTGGTAAAGGTGGATGAGTTTGAGTACTTGGGATCAACAGTTCAGAGTAATGGTGAGTGTGGAAGAGAGGTGAAGAAGAGAGTACAGGCAGGGTGGAATGGGTGGAGAAGAGTGTCAGGAGTGATTTGTGACTGACGGGTACCAGTAAGAGTGAAAGGGAAGGTCTACAAGAGGGTAGTGAGACCAGCTATGTTATATGGGTTGGAGATGGTGGCATTGACAAAAAGGCAGGAGTCAGAGCTGGATGTGGCAGAGTTAAAGATGTTAAGATTTGCACTGGGTGTGACTAGGATGGACAGGATTAGGAATCAGTATATTAGAGGGTCAGCTCAGGTTGGACAGTTTGGAGACAAAGCAAGAGAGGCGAGATTGCGTTGGTTTGGACATGTGCTAAGGAGGGATGCTGGGTATATTGGGAAAAGGATGCTAAGGATGGAGCTGCCAGGTAAGAGGAAAAGAGGAAGGCCTAAGATAAGGTTTATGGATGTGGTGAGAGGACATGCAGTCGGTTGGTGTGAATGAGCATGATGCAGAGGACAGGAAGAAATGGAAGCAGGTGAACTGCTGTGGTGACCCCTAATGGGAACAGCCGAAAGAAGATGGTGATGATGATGAGGCTGTTTTGTAACCTGACTGGTGAGAGATGAGAGAGTCAGACAGACTAAAGGGATTTAGCTGTACTAAGCTGTATGAGGATGTATGCATCCTGACTGTTTTAGAAACCTATAACTATTGCAAAATTCCTTAACTAGGTGCTTTCATCTTCCTAGGGCTACATTTAGTTTTCTGGACTATAGACTTATACCTGTAGAGTGCATTGTACCCCAACACTGAGGGCAGCACTGCTCAGATCTTCCCAGCCAAAATGAGCACAGACACGTAAAACAGAATATTAACCTGTGTTCAGTGTCATCATGTCCATTAGGCACATAAGCTATTGCAACATTTAGACATTCCCCCCAGTCAATGCCACAGCTTCCCACTTCATCTCTAGAAAGGCATTATAGTCCTAGTTTAATACAGTCACTCATATTTTCAGCTATTTGAAGCATTTCTGAGAACCAGTGCATGAAAAGTTTCTAATTCTTATTTCTTCATCTGTGAAAGGATTCTTAAGACATTTACATTTTTGTAGTTTGCATCAAACAAGTAACCCCTATAAAGATTAGATGTATGTGGTATTGTTCTACAAAATGATAATAAAACTACATTACATTTTGAGAGTGTATGTTTCCGATTTTAATAAGTTGCATTACTTTATAATGAATTCTTCAACTCTGCCTTAGATTATAGTTAATTATTTATGCCGCATTTTGCCTCTATCAACAATTTGTTCTTGTTTTTTGGGAAAGTTGATTTTAAAAACAGTCAAAACAGAAAAATGACTTGTTGACAAAATTAATAATGTTTCTGATATCTAGCACAAGCTATGGCTGCGCATATATTATAATTCTCTTTCACTTTGTAATTAAACCCCCCATTATGAGTTATCACTAAAGCTACAAGATATGAAGCCAGTGCTGGTGGCAAAGAGGGATAAAGCCCTGAGTATGGTCCATTGACCTAAATTCTAATAGTTTCTCAGGTGTTTTACAGCAAAGACAGTGAGGCTGGGGATGCCCATCGGGCAGGGGGGGTGCAGTGCACACTTGGAGCACACTATCACAACATGATTTCCCTGGTGGTGACCGGAGAAACAACTGTGCTGCATGGGGTTGGGCAGGGTGTCCTGCTGACATCAACCTCTTGTGAAAGTGAGGGATGATTCAGTGCTGATACCTATTGCATGTCTCACCCCTGGAGTGTTACTGGGCACAAGCAGAAGTGAGGAAGGAAAATGTAGAGGGCACTCTCCAACAGCAGTGTGATGATACCACAGGATCCTTGACCACCACACTGGCCTTAGACGTGGGTCAGATGTAGCGCAGGGGAATTTGAGGTGGGTCCCTTAGACCTAGTGAACTGGAGGATAACTGATGGTCAGCATTGAAAAGCCAGAAAGGTACAAAAAAGCTGCGAAAGATGAACATGCTTTTGCATTTTGTTTTGTCTCTTTGGAGTTAATAAAAGACAGTGAAGTGTCAGCTTCCATTATACCGATCAGAAATGCTGATGGCTATTCAATGTAGTGGTAGCTAAATAAATTAACTTGTGCAAGTGCCTGTGACCAATGCAGTATGGACCATGCCACACATACTACATAGCAGCCCCTTTCTTCTAATCTTGTAAAATTGGCAATCCAAGTAACTTATGCAGCTAATTAGTATAGTCCTGGGGTTGAATAAGTGTGTTACACAGAATAACTGTGTGTGTGTGTGTGTGTGTGTGTGTGTGTGTGTGTGTGTGTGTGTGTGTGTGTGTGTGTGTGTGTGTGTGTGTGTGTGTGTGTGTGTGTGTGTGTGTGTGTGTGTGTGTGTGTGTGTGTGTGTGTGTGTGTGTGTGTGTGTGTTTGTCTGTGTGTATGAAGGTGCGCATATGTACAGTCTTGACAGCACGGGATGGGTGGCATTGTCAGTTTACTATTCTTATAACACGACAGGACATGTTAGTATCCATGAATGTACTGTATGCAGTTCCAGGTCCAGTACAAGGCAACCTAGGCAAAGGCCTAGGGCCTAGTGCTGGCTAGAGTACCTTGCCTGGCCATAAAAAAAAACCTCTGAAATCTCTGATTACCTAGTGTGCAACCTCCCAGTCTGTTTGCTCTGCTACCCTATGAGCAGCCCTCCAGATCTGTGAGAGAGACTTTTTTTCAGATAAATTGCACAGCAACCTTCCAGCCTGTCCACTCTGTAAGTAGCCTTTCAAGTCTATGTTTCAGTGTTAGCAATGCATGGGAGATTTCTTTTCAATTTGACTTTCAATGGCGCATTTTCTTTTGGTCAGCGGGAGAAATTTCTTTCCAGGAGAAATAGGCGGTAGATGGCAGAGATTGCTATCGGTACTATTTTAATTCAGCAGCCAGATATGTTTTGCTGTCTGTGTGTGTGTGTGCGTGTGTGCATGTGTGTGTGTGTGTGTGTGTGTGTGTGTGTGTGTGTGTGTGTGTGTGTGTGTGTGTGAATGCTCTTCCTACCCTTCTATCAGGATGATTACAGATAGACTGTTCTGCCTCCAACCCTCCAAGGATGGATTGATTATGCTCCATGACACTCTCAAGGAACAATTTCAGGTAAATCACTGGGGAATGCATTCGCTAGAGTGTCATAGTTATTATTGCTGAAACAACTTATTCACCAAGGCCATACTCTATTTTTACTTAGTCAATTCCCAAGAACACTTATTTTATTTATTTTATTTTATTTATTTGCAGTTGGTTTACCAGGATAGTCCATTGGGCCAAAAAGAACCCATTTTCAATGGAGTCCTGGGGAGAAAAGCTCCAAAACAAACATTACAAAAAGATTACATTAGTTTACAATTTCAATCATTTGTAGATTAGAGACAAATCTTTAAACAATGGTAACAAAAAGATTACAGCAGTTTAAAATCTAAGTCATTTGTGGGTTACAGAGAAAACAAAGGTTAAGCAGTTACAGTGATAAGTTATGGGTTTTATTTTGTAGGAAAATTAAGATATAAGTAGATGAAATAAAGATCCTTAGGTTAAGTTCTGAATAGGAGCAAGCATTGCTGTTGTGTAAATATATAGTTCCATGAGTGGAATTGTAGGGATTGTCAAATGATAAGATGTTATTACAGTTGGCTAAATTGGTGTCTTGTAATATATGATATAGTTGTTTGTAAGAGGTGGGGAATAGGCTATGAGGGGTGGGTGCAGGAGCATTCCCATGAGGATGTTAAATGTGAGTGTAGTGATTTTTTAAAGGCAGGGAGGTTGGTGGTGGTACGGATAGAGGGAGGAAGTGAGTTCCATATGCGTGCCAGGGCATAGGATAGGAGGTTTTGTCTTGGAGAGTGAAGGGGTTTGTATAGTTCTATTAGGTTTTGGTTATTAGATCTTAGGAGTCTTTGTGGCATGTGCATTTTAAAGGTAGAGTTGAGAGAGGGACAGAGTGAGGGTTGAAAAATTTGTTTGTGAGCAAAAGTGAGCTGAGTATATGAGAGATAGTGAGGAAGCTCTAGCCAATTGAGTTTGTGCAGAGATGTACAGTGATGGGTAGATGATTTGTGGCTGGTGGCAAATTTGGCAATCTTATTATAACAGGAGGACAGTTTACTTTTGAGAGATGATTGTAGGTTTGTTAGGAGAGGGGCACCATACAGGAGAGAGGGGATGAGAAATGTAGTAGCAAGAGTGATCTTTGTAGATGTAGTGAGGAATTGATTGTTACGGTACAGCATGCCGAGTTTTTGGTGGTTTTTTTTTATGTTTAGTAGTAGGTGGCTTTTGAATCTAAGCTGGTCATCAATCTGGACTCCTAGTAGTTTGGTTTCAGATACTAGTTTGAGAGGTGTATTATTCTGGCTAGTGATGGAGAATAGTGTACTATCAAAGGTTGTGGTTTATGAGGGGGTAAATACCATAAGTTTGGTTTTTGATGCATTGAGTGCTAGATGATTGTCCTTCATCCACTGTTCTGTGGTAGAGAAGGCATCTTGAGTTAGATGTAAAAGAGTGGGGATGGATCTGGCTGCACAGATAATTGTAGAATCATCTGCATATTGAATAAGTTTAGCATGGGGAATTGAATGGAAAAAATCGTTTATGAATATATTGAAAAGGAGAGGGCCCAAGATGGATCCTTGGGGGACACCAGTGGGTGTGTTAAGGAAAGTGGAGATGGCTTTTTCCACTTGACAGCTTGTTGTCTGTTAGAGAGATAGCTGGTGAACCAATTGAGAGAGGAAGGGGATAGGTTTAGGTTAGATAGTTTAGTAAGGAGAAGGTTGTGAGAGATAGTATCAAAGGCCTTAGACAGGTCAAGAAAGAGGGTAGATACAGTGGAGCCAGAATCTCTGTCTTTATTTACAGTTTCCAGGAAGGAAAGGAGGGCAGTCATGGTACTGTGACCTGGTCTGAATCCATGTTGTGTGGAAGTTAGTAAGCTGTTATCTAAGAGATAGGGAAGGAGTTGAAGATGGATACATTTCTCTAGGAGTTTTGATATAGGAGAGAGGATGGCGATGGGACGAAAGTTAGTAATATTGTTATTATTGCCTCCTTTGTGCAGGGGAATGATGAAAGCCCTTTTCCAGAGTTTGGGTACAAGACCTTCTTGGATAGACCGGTTGATTAGGATGCTGATGGGGAAGGCAATGGCTTCGGCAGCTATGTTGAGGAAGGATGATGGAATGTTATCGGGGTCATTGGAGCATGGTTTTAGCTTTTGGAGGAGTTTTCTTATGGTAGAAGTAGGAATGGGTTTTAGGGAGAATGATGGGAGTTGGGAGGCTGGAGATGAAGGGGGTGATGATAGGGAAGATGCAGAGGTAGGGGGTGAGGTGTTATTAGAGAAGGATGAGGTTAGCTTGGAAATAGAGTCTATGAAAAATGAATTGAATTGGGTAGCCAGATCTATATCTTGTGCATTTGGGTCTGGGCTTGGGTTTTCTGTTGAGCCAGGTTTCAGGAGGGTAGTGATGCCTTTCCAGAATTTTTGTGGATTGGTTTTGTGGTTGTTTTGTAGTAAGGAGAAATAATTCTGTTTATCAATTGTGATAAGCTTTTTAACTCTATTGCGAAGTGTTTTGAATTCATTAAAGGTGGTAGGAGTTTTGTTTCTTTGGTAACGAGACCATGTTTTGTCTCTGAGTCGCATAGTGGTTTTTGTGTTTTTTGTTAGCCAGGGGGTGATTTTGTTACTTATTCTTTTGGTTTTATGGGGCAAAACTATCTAGCAGTTTTAGGAAAGTTGTATTGAAGTGTTCAACAGCATTATCTAGGGGTAGAGTTTTTAGGGGGTTCCAGTTTATTGATTTTAGGGAGTCAGAGAAGGCTATTGTGTTGAATTTCTTTAGATAGCGAGTACTGATGTAGTTATGGGTAACTTGTAATGGAGATGGAAGACGTCTGGTGTAAATGGGAAGGTGGTCACTGAGGGAATTAGGAAGAGTTCCACTATCATTGTAGTTGTGAGGGTGAGAGACTAAGATCCAGTCTAGGGTACTTCCACTGGAGAAGTCTTTAGAGGGCCTAGTAGGGAGGTTGATGAGCTGAGAGTACTTATAAAGGTTGATGTTTAGGCGGTGTGTAGGTGAATGAATGGAAGACCAATTAATATTGGTGTCTCCCATGATAATAGTTTCATTGCTGATGTTGGTAGAAAGCCAGGATAGTATATCTTCAAGTACTGAGATATTGTCTCCAGGGGGGATGTAAAGTGACGCTATGCAAATGTGTTTGTGTTTATTTAAAGACAAAAGAGCTAGAACTAATTCTGCATTGGAGAATTGTGGAATGGGTTTGTTGTAGGGAGTAATGGATAGGGAGAATGAGTAAAGTAGAGCTACTCCCCCACCTTTTTTCTGTACCCGGTCTTTTCTGATGATGGAGTAGTTTAGTGGTAGTATTTCAGCATCTTTTATATGAGGTTTTAACCAGGTTTCTGAAATAGCTAGGATGTCAGGCTTGTTGTGGTGAAGCCAGGCATGACAATTGGGGATTTTGTTAACTATGCTTCGGGCATTTAGAGAAGCTAATAGGATAGATTTAGATGTAGGGTAAGTGGTGTTTATTGCTGAAACAACTTATTCACCAAGGCCATACTCTATTTTTACTTTGTCAATTCCCAAGAACACCGTCTAGTTAGCTGACTTACTCAGAGTCACGCAGTAGGCAAATAGAGCTAGAAAGAGTCAAACCCTGTACCTTGACTACAGGAAGCAGCTCATTGAGAGCTTAGAGTTTAACCTACTGCACTAACTGCCAAACCTTCCTTAACTTCATTTTCTGATAAATCACTGAGGATAACAGTCAGTCATTAATGTTAATCATTAGAATTTTCATAGTTGTTAAAAAATGCATTTCATGTTCGTTAGAGTTATCTGGAACTTAAGGCTCTGAGCCGTTAACAAACTGCTTCCTGTAGTCAAAAGTACATGGTTTGAATACTTCTACCTCTATTTGCCTACTTTGTGCCTTTGTGCAAATCACTCTGACAGTGCTTCTGAGTCATCGCTGAAAAGGGACACTTTGTACAGTGTTTACTTGTTTAGCAAAAGATATTTAAAATTTTGGTGCTGGTCCCACATTATTTATGGTTTTATCCAGAATTTGTAAGCAAAGAAGCTAAAAGGTATTTTTGTCCATTCCTTGTAAATTTGTGGCTTTGCAGCAAATTGGTGTATATTGCAATGACAAGTATAAGTTTCAGAGTCATGATCCTTTAGAAAATACCTGATAATGCAAAGTTGTTTATTCTAGCAGAATATTTAAAATCTGTTCATGACTTTTGGCTTCTTTTTCTGATTTCAGCTAAGAAGTTGAGAGGACTGAGGGGAGGTTGCAATGGGTTTCACAGTATGGTTTTGACAGCAGTGAGCTAAGATACATTTCTGTCCCATTATTTATGATATTGTGTATTCCCTTATTCTCAAGCAGATATCTGAGGTGTACACTCATGTGAGTGGCTGTAACTGCTGTGTGTGTGTGTGTGTGTGTGTGTGTGTGTGTGTGTGTGTGTGTGTGTGTGTGTGTGTGTGTGTGTGTGTCTGTAAATACCCGATTCCTGCAACCTACAGTAGAGACACACACACATACACACACACACACACACACACACACACACACACACACACACACACACACACACACACACACACACACACAAAGCAAGGAGACCAAGGATAATGCCTACAGAACATGGCTCATATGATGATGTTCCTATTTACCACAATCAGTTCCTTCCTTTACATCCTTGTTTTTCAACTGTTGATAGTGTCTTTATTCTTTGGCTGTGTAAAAACTAGACAGTGTGAAGTCTATGAGCCTAATGTTAATATTTTAACTGAATATGTTTTTAATTAACCTTGTTTGTTTCAGGCATATAGATGGGAAATGCACTGTCTTGGGCTACAGCAGTCTGTCTGTCTGGTACTTAGTACAGATGAATAAGATTATGAGCTGCTTTTACAGTGCAGGGTTTGATTTCCTCAGCTTTCATTTGTTTACTGTGTGACTCTAACCAAGTCACTTCACCTGACAGTACTCCTTGGCTACCCCTGAAATGGACATTTACAGCTAGTGTGCTCTGTCAAGCTGTTGGCAAATATATTGCACATTTGTCTTTTGAATTCCTGTATCATTCACATATATACTAATTAGTACTTCACTATGTGCTATTTGATTATGAGTCCCAGCACACGTCTTTTAGTTTAATGAGACTCCAGATGCACTTCAATAAATGTGAGTTTCAAGGAAAAAGTTCACCTTTGCTCATGTTAGTCTGTTTTCAGTGTGAGACTCTTTTGTTTTAGCAAATGGCTATCAGTGATTCTGCAGTAAAGTTTAAAATAGTTTAAAATTAAATTCAAATGTATGTGATCATTATAAAAGTACAAAAAAATAAATAGTTTGCTCACTAACAGGTTTGAGCAGTGTATGGTAATTGTGGAGCGACAGCCAAGTAATGAGATATTGGTCTGGCTGAGGGGTGCCCAATCCATTACCCTGCCAATGGCCCTATTTGACAATGATTCAGCTCTGCCTGTATGGTATGTCCAAACTCTCTCAGTCCCCTGGTAAAATGCAAATTATCACAAAAGCTAGCCTTATTGGGCTAGGGTTGGGAGGTTGGTATAATGGTTAAAGTGTTAACCTCACAGACACAAGATGCAGAGTTTGATTCTCACCTTTGGAAGGGAAATTGGCTAGGCTTTAAATGGTTTACATGAGCAGCTAGCCTAGTACTTACCTGTGTTCTATATTTACCATATCCTCAGTATTTTCATGTAATTCTTGACCTTGCTGTGCTCCTTCCTCTATAATCATGACTCACTCAGAAGGCTCACCTTTATAAACAGAATGGGTGTCGGTGTACCCCCTTTATGATGATTCCCAAGACAGTAGAATATGATGGTATCTGCCTATTTTACCTATGCTGCTATAGTCAACAGAGTCAGCATGTCAATAAATTACAAATTCCAGTGGTGGGCCTTACACTAAGAACAATCTCCCTCTATTTTTATTATATATACTTAAAGAAAGGGTGAGCTAGATGGCTTAAGTTGTTGAGAGCTACTGACATTCAGTCCTGCCTTGCGTATCATTTAACACCACAAATGAGTCTTGGATCTGAGTGTCTAAATATTACACCAGGCTAGTTTAATGCTCCATATGCCTCAAACTTAACTGAGTCATCCATTCAGCTTGATGTACCCTTTCTGTCATACATCACTAAGCACATTGGTTTGCCATACCATGTTACTGCACAAAGCTGTTAGCAGAACCACTGTATAAAAAATGCAGACACAGTCAGTCCATGCCTGGAAACTTATTAACTCTAAATATTGCAGTGCAGCTTTGGCCAGTACAAATGCCTCCACCTGCTGTTGTTTTTGGCTGTTGATTTCCTGTCTCTTACTGGTGCCACACTTGTCAGTAATGGAGCACTGCTGTTTTGGTTACTGTTGTAAAATGATGACTTGGCTTATTGCTGAAAATACAACAAAATGACACAAGATGACAAAAACTCAGTAAGACATTAATATGACTTGTGAAAATTTATTTAGGCACATGTTAATTTATGTCAACAGCCAACATGTTAATTTATGTTTACCCACATGAAACTAAAATTAGTACAGAAGCACGTATTGCATGGTTAAATACAGAAAGGTGTTAAAATACAGCCAGTGTTCTCATGTCAGAAAATTCTTGTTTCCAAACAGATGAGCAATATTTTGCACCTAAAGACCATCAGAGGATAGAAGACCGAAAAGAGAGTAATTAGCCAAAATATAGTCAGCAGCAAAGAGAAGTAAAACTGCAGACTAGAATTCCCAGGTAAGTGGAAATAAAGTCTGTAATGTTCAATTTATTGGGATTAGTGGGAGACTCTACAACACATTCAGAATCATGCGTCTGAAATTAATTTTATGCTTGTCATGCCTAAATACATTTGCCACTTTAGTTGCATACCGTCTAGTGTAATAGTACAACTTTTACCAAGTCATCTGACCATAAGGCCTACTCCCAAACAACTGTGTGCAAAATACGTATAGTTCTCATTTTCTCCTGTTTAAGTACTGTCCAAAATATTGACAATAGCAGAAAATATAAATATATGTATTTACTTTTTATGACTGGATAGCTACCTAAGATAAAGAGCTAACCTAGTTTTAGGTAAATAATGCTATCCTCATTATCACTCAGAAAATGAATTATACTTCTTCTGTTTTTTGCATTTGAAGAGATGTCTACATTGGTGACATTGCAGCGGATGTAGAGAGAACAGTCTATGTTTTTTTTTTTTTTTTTTTTGTGAAAGCACAAAATGCTACTTCAGAGTTAATAGAGCAATGACATGGCATGGGATAGGATGGGATGGCATGGGATGAGATGGAATCGGATGGGTTGGGATGAGGGGCAATGAGATGAAATAAACTCTCACAAGGTTAGGTGGAATTGCCAGATATGTAGGAACATAGACTCAGTGCAATAATTACAACAAGATTAAGAATAAAGTGCATAATGTGAAATGATAAAATATAACTTATAATAAATAGGGAATCTTGGCATGGCTGTGTCAGATAATCCAAAGGTAAATGGTCAGCAGGCTATCTGTTTGAAATATGACATGCACCAAATATCCAGGGAACTGTAGGAACACACTACACAGAAAATAATAAAAAGAATTGAGACAGTGAAAAAGTAATTCAGTCTGCTTGGGAATAAAATTACCTATGCAAACACTTCCAGGCAAAAATCCTAAATCTTCTAGATTTTGTTGCATATTTAGGAGCCATACATATGTCCTCCCACTGTTTCTTCCCATTCCTGTATGACCTCTGATTGATTCCTATAGGTATTCTGCAATATTTTATATTCCCTACAAATTATTCTTTTTTTTAACAGCAGCTTTTCTTCTAAATTCAACTAAAAACTCAACCCAGTGCAGGTCTTTCATTTAGGATAACACTCTCTCTTTCTCTTTGCATATACTTTGATATCAATCCCTGATAGGGAAGGGAATCTCTGGTCTGCGGTTTAAATATCTTTGTGGCCTCTTCCCATTCTGTTACCTTTCTTCTGTAATTATTTGTTCCCAATACTATGGTTCATTTTGCCAGCTTCCTCCAGTAAATTCCAGCACCCTCTTGTCTATTCTCTTTACCCCTAATTGGAGTCATCCCTATTGGTAGAATCTCCTTTCTCAATTCCCATGTTGGTTTAGTTCTTAGTATACTTTCTGCTACTTTACGAATATAATATTCTGTATGACTGTTGTTACTCTCCTTGAAGATCTGCATCCAAAACTCCACTCTTTCCTTATTTCTTGAATTGCCCCCATTTTATCATCATTCATTTCTACTTTGAATTGTAGCTTTCTACTTATGTTAAGTATAAGAGCCTTAACTGTGTAGCTCTAAAATATTCCTTCAAATCAGGTAATCCTAAAACTCATTGTACTGTTTGAGGGATCAGCTTATCTCACTTGACTCTTGCCCTCTTCCCCATGTAGATAAAATCCTTCAACTCTTTATTAATTAATATCCCCAACTTCTCCTGTAGTTGATAAAATATGCCTAACCTGTGTATAAAGCTAAAGGGGCTAAAAATATTTTTACTACTTGTATTTTGCTATCCCTCTCCATAGGAACGCTGGTCCAGTTTCTCAGTTTTTTATATTATCGTTTTAGTTTCTTCCCACATATCTTTAGTTGCTATAACAAAATCCTTTTAACCCATACTTCCAAATACTTAATTTTAATGTGGCCCCATAAATATGGGTATTGCTGAACTAATTCATGTGTGGATACATAGTTTACAGCTGTTGCCTTTGTTTTATCTTCATTAATTTTATATCCTTTAAAAAATTAACTGTCTCAGAATGTTCCACAACACTGATATATCATTTTCTGGTTCTGTCAGGTACAAAATATTATCATCTGCAGAAAAAGTCCACTTTTCTTGAATACCTCACCAATTATATCCTTGAATTTCCGAGTCCCTTATTTTCTTTCCCAATGGTTCTAAATATAATAAAAAATAACAAAGTTGAAAGAGGACATCCCTGCCTGGTTCCTCTATTCAGGCACAACATATCAGAGAAGAACCCTCACACTTTGATATTTGCCTCTGATCCTTAAATATCCTCCATGATTATGTTATTGAATGCTTTCTTTGCATCAAGACCCTCCAACAATAGTGGTGTTTTCTTACATTCTACTTTCCTCTGGATAATCATTGTTCTGTTAATGTTGTCAAATGTTTGCATCCCCTCCACAAATCCACACTGATCCATATCTATCAATTTTGGCAACACCTTTGCCATTACTTTGGCCATTATAGACATAAACACTGTATAATCATGTTTTAAAATTGAAATGAGCCTATATGAAGCTGAATCTGATGGGTCTTTACTGTCTTGAGGTATTACAGCCACCACAGATTTTTTCTGGATGTTGTCATTTCCCCTCCTTTTAATATATTGTTAAATAAAACCTTCCAGATCTTTATCACTTCCTTCCCTCCTAGCTTCCACACCTTCACTGGAATACCATCTATTCCACGAAATGTTCCTATAGATTGGATATACATCATCATTTTTATCTCATCTCCTTCTGTCTTAACCATAAATTGATGAGCTTCATCTACCTCTAACTCTGGCATGTTTAAATCTTCCATAAATATTTCCATTTGTAGTTTTTGTTCATTTCCCCACTTCTCTGCTTTATACAAATTTTTATACATTTTCTGAGATATCTGTAATACTGCTATAGGATCTCTGGTTATTTTTCTTTGCACTTTTTGTTGCCTAATCATTGTGCCAAATGTTTTTGTGCTCTGGAGTTATTATCAAAAAATAGTTGCTTAACAGCAATCTTTCTAAACTCATGCATATTATTCAGGCACTCCCTTATTTTCTCTTTTTAGCACTCTACAATTGCACCTCTTCTTGTTCTGTGAGATTCTCTTTATTCTTTAATACTTTAACCTTTGTCAGCTGCTCTAAATAATTCATGTTACTTCTTTACTTCTTAACCATATCTCTTTTTCTTTTATTATGTCCCTATGTTTAAACTTTAATTTTTATCCCACTCACTAGCTACAACTTCCAGAGTACTTTCTATCTTTCCTAATAACTCCTGAATAATTTCCACTACCCATTCTTTAAATTCATCTCTCTGTAACAGGTAAGAGGGGAAGCACAAGTATCCCATCTTTACTTCATTCCCCTGCATTTTTCATATGTGAGAATCAGACCATGCACCTTGTGTCTATAAGGTAAACATCTTAATCATTATGCCAACCTTCCACTAGTTTAGCTTATTAATTATTGGCACATGATCTGAAATAATTATTGGATGTGTGTTTTTCAGTTAAATGCACATGCTTCTGTGAAATAAAATTTCTGTCTAGTCTAGCCCAGTTATTGTACTTTGGAGAATAATATGTAAATTCTATCTGAGTTCCTACTACTGAATTCACTTCTGATCAAAGACATTTTTTGATGCAGAACAGGCCAAGGTGGAAATACAAAAGTTTGTCCAACAAAAAGTGAGCCATGAAACAGAAGGGGGCTCTGCATCTCATTCTTCTGATAATAAAGCTTAGAGAGAGACTGCCAGTGAAACATTTTCCATTGTTCCACAGGAAAATGTTTGAGGGACAGGAAACAGCACAGGATCTGACTAAAAGTATTGGTAGTACCTTGGACTTGAACCAGAGCCTGGGTTTGGGAGATGGAGATAAACAGGAAGAAGACCAGGAACACTTAAATTAGTAAATACATGTGAGATTATAAAGCATCAATCACATTTGTGAAATATGACTTTACAAGAAATAGTGGAACGATTGGACTTTTGTTGACTTTGTTAAACTTGTGGGGGGCTGAAACACATATGCCCTGCTTCAGGTCATAAATGTTTGGAAGGACATTGAGGGGAAGGAGGAAAAAATGGAACGTAACTGTAAGTAAAACAATTTTTATTCTTAACAGTAGTTGTATGGGACATTTCATTATACAAATTGTTATGTTTTTAAAATAAAGTATTTTCAGTTTTTGTTGTATGTGATAAAGATACTAAAGTAAACAAGTGTCTTTTTTCTTATTTTATAGTTTTAAAAGGTGTCAGCATAATAATATCAAAAGGAAAGAAAGTCTGAACAAAAGCATTTTTAAGTTAATATGCTGTAATCTTTAATTTGAAGTGCAGGATGGGGTCTAAAAGTGCACAGGTTTTAACTTATGTAGAGTGATATGTTCTCTCTTACATTTGCATAGGTGAATGTCTGTATTAAGGCCTTTGACTTAGTCTAATAAAAAGTTTTTGTGCATGCAAGTAAATAACATGATACTGAAAGTAATTAAAAGTTTTCCTTTGGCAAATAAATAATCAGTGTAAGTACAGAGGTTAGTAGGGATGTACATTTGGTACTTGTGTTTCCATGGAGACAAGATGACTATAAGGGAAGCAGTAAACGCCATAACATGTTTTAAGGCTAAAGGTTGTTTTCTGAAATTATATAAGCTGTTTTTTTATATTTTGGAGGGAAACGAAGATAATAAAAAAAAACAGACAGCAGTTAGCATTAGTAAGAGCTCGGGGTATAATATGCATCTTAGCCTGGATAACCTTAATGTTAGGTTAAGTTATATCTATGTGTGCAGCTGTCAGTTTGGGACAATTGTTCCTATCAGGAGAGTTAAACTTCATTATTTGAATATTTACATAGTTTTGTGTGTTTGTTTTAAGCTACTAGGTTACAGGAGGTATTCTGGGGGTTTGTTTGGTTTTCTGTTCAGGGGTTTTCATTAAAACAAAAAGTCTTGTAAAATGTGACATAGGTTCAAATGGAGATGACAAGAAAAAACATGTATAAGAGATCAACCTGCCAAACATTCATGGGTGCATGTAACACAAAGGCTGTAATACATAATAGGTAGGAATAATAATTTCTTATTATAATGGCTATACTAAACATATTATTTTGAAATGTGAATGACCTCACAGGTATAGGCAAAAAGGTAAGAGTATAGAAATACATTAAGAAAGTGCAAATAGCAGTGCTACAGGAGGCACATGTGGAAAGAACTTAACATATGAATTTGATAAAGAAAGGATTTCAGGATGAATATTCAGCAAAATATCAGAGACAAAGGAAAAGTGAGAGTGCCCTAATTGCTAGCGGAACTCCAATAGTGATAGAAGAGGAAAAATACAATTGTATAAGATGAACGTATCTTAACAGTAGATATTTTAATGATCACTGATGCAGTAACCTTAGTAATGTGGGTTACATTCTGCCAATGATGTAACAGCTGTCCAGCTTTGAAAAGCTTGAGAGCACCTTCCACTTGCCCAAAGTGTCAAGCAGCTTGAGTTTTGTAGACTAAAGGATAGGTTTGGGTGCAAATCCCTTCAGAGCTTTCTTGCCAGCAGGAAGAAGGAGGCTGAGCCCTGAAAAGACTATACTTCATCAGGGCAAGTATCTACTAGATATTTATGTGCTTGCATCTGTCCTTGGTGTAACACAACTCTGCATTTTTATCCCTACTGAAACTGCTCCCCAAGTAAAGTTTGAAGTGTATGTAGTGACTGCTTTGATGCAGGGAGGGAGAAGGGGAGACCTGGATTTAAACATATCTGTTGTCTCCACCAAAAGATTTCTCTTCTGACAAACCATAGCACTGGGATTTGAAAAAAGAAAGGGTGTTGATGCTGGGACCAAAGATATTTCAGATACCACTGCATCTTTCTCATGTGAAGTCTTTTCAAGGGTATCATAAGAATCAAAGATGACATGCAACCCAAAATGCTGAGGTATTCTCTCACTGAGACTGAAGTCTGAGTGAAAAACCTTAGAAACAGATCTAAATAAGGATCTCTTTTCCTGTGGAAGAAAAGTTTTTTTTTTTAATTAGGTGTCTAGTTGACATAACTGGAACACAATCCTGAGTGAGGGAGTCAAGAAAGACTTTTGGCTGCTCTCTTGGAATCCCAGTTTGTGTAAGAGATCTCTCACCCACACTTTGAAAAAGACTCTGCAAAGATAATCAAGTCATCTAAATATGGAAGAACATGGATACCCTGTGGCCTGCAATGAGTGGAGCTAGGCACTTTATGAACACTCTTGGTGCAGTAGATAGTCAAAGTTTAAAGTAGGGAACTGGTTGTGATCCAGGCATACAAAACCTTAAGAAACATCTGAAGTCTGGATGAATATGGTTGTGATCTTATAAATCTAGTGTTACCAGTAAATTTGAAAGAGGAAGAAGAGGTAACAGGCTGTAAAGTTACATCATTTTGAATTAGGGCACTACCACAAACAGGTTCAGGAAAGAAACATTCAGATCTGGGCTCCAAGCTTTTTCTTTCTTTGGCACCAGGAACTTCCTTGAATAAAAATCCTTCCCAACTTGGGAAGAAGGAACTGACTCTATCAGTCCTTCGGGACAGCATGTGATGAATAACAGGTGGAAAAAAAAGAGTCTGATCTGGAGGAATGACCCTCTGGAAAGAAAGGATTTCCTCCCACTTGTTATCCATAACCGTGATGAATGAAATTAAGAGCCCATTTGTCCAAAGCAATCTGTTGCCAAAGAGAAAATTTGAGATTAAGACTTTCCTGAAGAAAAAGGGAGCCAGGGTGGGAGTGGGTCACAAGGTCTCTTGAATAGTCATTCAAACATATGAGACTGTCCTTAGTTTTGAGAGGTTAGAGAATTCTTTTTGGAACTCCCTTGTGATTCCTTCTTAAACACCTGCTTACCTGAATTCGGTTGACACTGTTTATTCTGTTTTACTGCCAAAAATGGAGGAGGAGAAAGAAAATCACTTAGAATATTTGGGAAAGGAGAGCTGAAAAATCTTACAGATTCCATGGATCAGCTTGCCCCTTTCATCTTACTTTTTGATCACCTCTGCAGTAGAGGGGCCAAACACTAAACCTCTTTCCAATGGAGAGTTTAAAAGGTAATTTTTAACATAATTTGTAAGGTTTTGAGAATGCAGCCATGCAAACCTCCATAAAACAGTATCAGTGGCCATAGACCTGGAAGAAGTATCAACAGAGTCATACACACATTGAAAAGAATGAGTAGTGGGTGACCTGTGCAAAAGAAAAAAACTAAGTTATCTAAAGTAGATTTTTCCTCACAAAGTCTGGAGCATTTCTCCCCAGGCCTCCACTGAAAATTGGTTTTGTTCCAAGTCGGACTTTCCTGGTAAACAAATGTTAAATAAATAAATAAATAAAAAGAAACTGCAAATAAAACATTCTTTACACCTTCACAATTTGTCAGAACAAACTTTAACGTATGAACCTGACAATTCAAAATTCTGAAAAAACAAAGTTGCAGAAGTATACGCTTTTTCCCATAACTATCAATAATTTTGCAATCCTTATCAGAAAGAGTAGGATTGAAATTAACTAAGTGCTTAGTAGGAGAGGAGTCAACTAGTGTTAAAGCTGCTGGGTCAGGTTTGGGAAAGTGTACAAAAATTTAAAAGACTGAGGAATTTTACACATCCTGTCTGCCTTTTTAGGGCATCTGGCTGACTAACAGCAACACTGCATGCAGTTATACACACACATCCTCTAAAGGTGATAGAACAAGCAGAATAGTTGTAGGTTATGAAAAATCCTTCTGTAACAAATCATAGTGTTTTCTGAGGGACTGAAAAAAACTCTGTGTTTTCCCATTGAAAACATTAGCATATTCTAGCAATAGTCTCAGAGAAAAGGAACCCCACAGAGAGAATCAGAAACTGAACTCTCATCGGGAAGGAAAAAAACTCTGAATCCATTCCTGCATATTCTTGTCCGGATTCAGAATCTTGAATTTCTTCAGAAAAAGAGGAATCTCTTCTTTTGCCAGAAACTACTCTACAAGAAGGATCCATAGCCTGAATTAAACCCTAAGCCAGACACAGTAAACTACTCCTGTCTAAAGAAATTTGAGGAGTAGATACATGCTTGGTTTTCTGTTTCTTTTTGACTGGAAAAATGGGACCAACTGTGTCACTATTGTCAGCAGCTGCTTCCCCTGAGATAGGCACAACATTCTGGCACAACAGGGAAACCTTCCCTGGTCCCTCTCTCAGGACCAACAAGAGTGGTTCTCCCTTGCCCACTGAGGGGACTCCAACAGATGCATAGCATGTGGCTAACCTCCTGTCCGTAGTTGGTATAGGAACACACAAGAGGGATCCGGGAAAAAAATTGAGTGGTCTGAGGTACAACAAATGGACCCAGCAGAATTACCCACCTGTGTTTGAGACAAATTGCTAGCCTGCTGTGGTGGCAAAGGCTGTTTTCTTAACTTTTTCTTTTTGTGGTTGGAAAAAGGATCAACTGTGGAACTGGCTGTCTGTTCCATGGTTAAGCTGAAAATGGTGCCTCTTTCCCAGGAAGACAAGTAGCAAATACCAGTAAAACTACCAGTCCACAAAAATTACTTTTTTGACAGAAAAAAACACAGCAAAAAATACTTTTAAAAAATATGCTAGCCCAACCAAGGAAAAATAAGCACAATATTTCCACAGAAAATATGCTTTCAGTTAGTACTACGTCTAAACTGACAGAAAAAAATGAGTGCTCCATTTAAAAGCAAGTTACAATCCAATCTTGAGAAAGTTAATACAGTCTATTAAAATGCATTAAAATGCAATACTCCTAGCTTTAAAATAACTTTCCTGAAGAGAAAAGTAATAAAACATCAATAAATTTAAGAAAATGGAAAAGGAAATTACTGCCCAACAAAGGAAAGCACAAGCTGACCCTCATTCCTCAAATGCCTCAGAGGAAAGTACTCTTCAGCAGCAGTACAGCTCTGAAGGCCTTTGCACCCAGACTTGTCTTTTAGCCAGCTCAGCTCAAGCTGCTTAACATTTTGTGCACATGGAAGTACCCTGAAGCTTTGGAAGCTGGCTGGTCATTATATCCTTGGCAGGATATTACCCATATTGCTAATGCTTCTGCAGCAGTGATCAACATGATAAACATAAAGATAGTAATGGTAGATTTGTGGTAGTAAGGTGCTACTGGCAAGGGAGGAGGAGTATGCTGGCAAATACTTATATTCCACCTAAAACTACTACAATGAAGGTTAACAAAATTCAGGGAATATTACTTATAGGTGGGGACTGGAATTTGATTTGCAAAAGTGAGGCTGTATCTGGAGGACATAGAAGCAAAAATATAACCAAAAGAAGGTAGATTTCTGAAGACATTTATGAAAATATTTTGTATGAAGATATTAATTTAGTAGCAGGAGTTCAGAGAGAATAATTTATATATTTTCCCCGGTGTACAAAAACTGGGATAGGCTACACAGAAGTTATATTTCACAGGAACATATATATTTAAGTGAAAGTTTTGATATGCATCCAATAACTATTCAGATTATGCAATAATAATAACTAAAATAAAAATACAGAGTAAGAAATAAAAATGAGACACTGGCATGTATGCAAATATCTGTTAAACAGAGGGAAATTTAAGGAATGGGCCATGGAAATTATTCGGGAATTATTAGGGAAGATAGAAATTTCTTCAGAAAATATAGCCACTGAGTGAGATAAATGGAAGTGGTATTTAAAAATTGAGTATAAATAAGCAAATAGAGATATGGTTAAGAAACAAGAATTATTATTTAGAGGAACCAACAAAGGTTAAAGTATTGCAGAATAGGTGAACCTCACAGAACAAGAAAAGGTGCAGCTGCATAGTGCTAAAGTGAAAATAAGGGAATACTGTGATAATATGCATGAGTTTACAAAGATTGCTGTTAAGCAACTGTTTTTGATAATAACTCTAGAACACAAAAGCTTTTAGTACAATGGCTCAGGCAACAGAAAGTAGAAAGGGTTGCTGCCAAGCTTAGGAGGCCTATAACAAGGAAATACCGAGAGATCATGTAGAGGTATTAGAAATATTTATGAAAGTTTGTGAAAATCTGTATGAAGCAGAGAAATGTAGAAATCAAGACAAAGTACAAATGGAAATGTTTATGGAAGGATTAACTATGCCAAGGTTAGAGGTAGATGAGGCTCAATTATTAACAGGATAGGAGGAGATGAGATAAAAATGTTGATTTATGACCAATCTACAGGAAAGTCTCCAGGAAGAGGTGGTGTTCCTGTGGAAGTTTGGAAATTAGGAGGGAAGAAAGTGATAACGATCTGGAAGGTTTTGTTTAACAGCACTTTAAAAGGAGGAGAAGCACCAACGTGCTGGAAGAAAGCTGTGCTGGCTGTAATACCAAAAGATAATAAAGACACATCAGGTCCAGCTTCATACAGGCCCATTTAAATTCTAAACCATGACTGTAAAATGTTTATGTCTATAACGGCTAAAATAATGGCAAAGGTGGTGCCAAAATTGATAGATATGGATCAATGTGGTTTTGTGGAGGGGAGGCAACCATTTGACAACATTAATAGAACAATGATGATCTGGGGAAGCAAAATGTAGGAAAATACCAGTGTTGCTGATGCTTTTGATACACAGAAAGCTTTTGACAGAGTAAGCTGGAGTCTATGAGTAGGGTAATGGAAGCATTTGCATTTCTTGACACACTAATAAGGTTAATTAGAAGGATAGATGAGGTATTGGAGGTGAAAATTAAAGTGTGGGGTTCTCTGATAAGTCTGTTTGAACAGAGGAACCAGGCAGGGGTGTCCTCCTTCCCATTTGTTATTTGCATTGTATTTAGAACCACTGACAAATAAAATAAGGTACTCAGAAATTTAAGGATATACTTGGCATGGTAATAAAGAAAAGTCAGCTTTATTTGCAGATGATATTATTTTGTATCTGATAAAACCAGAAATGGACATTTCAGTGTTGTGGAACATTCTGAGACAGTTTCAAGTCTTTTCAGGATCAAAATTAATGAAGATAAAACAAAGACAATAGCTGTAAACTATGTACTCACACACAAATTGGTTCAGGAATACCCATATTTATGGGAACATGAAATTAAGTACTTAGGAGTCTGGGTTAAAAGGATTCTGTTATGGCAGCTAAGGATATGTGGGAGGAGGCTAAACAAAAGATAATATAAAAACTGAGAAATTGGAAGCTATGTTTTATGGATATGGATAGCAAGATACAAACAGTGAAATGTTTTAAGCCATTTAGTTTTATACACAGGTCAGGCATATTTTTATTAACCAGAGGAGAAATTGTGGATAACACTCAATAAAGAGTTGAAGGATTTTATCTTGATGGGGAAGAGATCAGTAGTCAAGTGGGATAAGTTGATATTTCCAATACAAAAGTAGCTGAAAGTATTCTAAGAACTAAGCCTACATGGGAATGGAGAAAGGAGATTATGCTGATAGGGATGGCTGCAATTAGGAGTACAGAGAATAGATAAGAGGGGGTTGGAATTTACTGGAGAAAACTGGAAAATGAACCAAGGTATTAGGAGCGAATAATTAGAAAGGAAAAGGTAATAGAATGGGAAGAGGTTAGAATGGGCTGCAGGTTAGAGATTGCCTTCCATATCAAGCACTAATATCAGAGTATAGGCTAAGTGAACAGAATAGGGGGATCTGAAAGACCACCACTGGTAGAGTTTTTAGTAGAATCTAGAATAGAAGCTGCTGATAAAAGAGACAATTAGTACAACATACAAAATATTGCATGACAACTGTAGAAATCTATCAGAAGATGTTAGAAAGGATTGGGAAGAGAGAGAGATTGAATAAGGAATTCACAAAGAAAAAAATGGGAGGCTATATGTATGGCTCCCAAATATAAATTCGATAAGATTTAGGACTTTTGTTTGGATGTATTTGCATAGGTATTTTTATACCTCAGGCAGACTCCAAATAATTTTTCCTCAGGTAGATTGCAAATGTTGGAGATGTGATATAGAAGAAAGAGATAATTGGGAACAGATTTCTTTTGGAGTGTAATGAGTTGGCAGACTTTAAAAATTCCCATGCAGACTACTCTGTCAGAAATACTGAGTGAGCAAATTGGTATAATTAAGGAAATTATTTTTTGAGCTGAGGCACATAGTCAGAATTGTCACAACATAGTAAGGCCTTGCTGAGTCTAATTCAGGTGTTTGCCAAAACAAGCAATTACTAGAAAATGGAAATCAAAGTCTAAACCAGCCATACTGGAAGTAATAAGTAATAAATATAGTAACAGAGATAAAAGAACTGGAAGTCGGATCTTTAAAAAAGTTAGGAGCAAATTACAAATGGGGATTCTGGGAACAATGCATGCAGAATAATGTTTTAGAGAAGGAATGAGGTTTAAGGGAAGGCAGAAACTGAATGAGCTATGCAATATTTGATTGACAATAATTGTATAGAAGATTATGTGTGACGTATAATGTTTGCAACTTAAAATATGGTAATATGGCTTATTTTCATTTATATAAACATATGATTGCCTATGTTATAAGTGACAATTCAATAAAAATGTTCTTGTTTAAAAAAATATACCTAAAACTGGCTTCTCTCCAGTTATCACATAAGACAAAGTCCTAAAAAGCTAAAAAAATTGCATTGATTCACCATATTTCAACTGCAGTTACTTCCTTGTAATCAAACAGACATAAACTTTTGTATTCTGGTAAATATGCATTGGTAGTACATATAACTGAAGTTTTTCAGAATCAGCCAGGCCAAACAGCTATTTTTTTTATTTGCACTCCTATTTCTTGATTGCTTCTGTATATACCCCTTTGTAGGTTTTAAATGATTTTTACATGTTTTTGAGCAAGCATTTGTAAAATTTAATACCCAATAAATTATATTGACATTAGATCCCCTTTCTTCTGAAGTCCTTCATATTGTCAGTTTATCAGCCAGAAAGAATATCTGACTACTACAAATTTGTTTTAAAAATATGGGTCTCTGTATTCATCTGATAAGAACATAAGTATTCATCTGATGAACTATATTCGCCTAGATGTTAAAAATAAAACACTTTCATGAAAAGTGTTTTTTTATATATTTCTTCATCAGTCATGTCTCTTGACAGCAGTATAGTCATTAAATGTTGGAAGGTCAGATCATTTACCATTTCTAAAAAAAATGAATAATTCATCACACTGATTTCACAAAATTGGTAATTGTATTTTTCCAGTTATACACAAGATAGATTAGGGGAAAAATTTCAACATACTGTTTATATAATTGGTGGGTTAATTTTTCAAAACAATGGACAACTTTTAAATGTTATATGGTGTCATAGACCATCTTTTTAAAACATTATTGAAACAAATTAAAGAGAAAAGGTATTTGCTGAAATGTATCAAAGTCAATAAATATGCAGGACAGAGGACCACCATTGAAAGACAAATATGAAATATCTTGCAGGAAGGAGTTAAAGTTAAACTCATGTCTACTTTATAGACAAAGTGTATAGTTACTTGCTGAATGGAATGAAACATTATTTGCATCTGTTTTGCCTAAAATCTGGGACCATAACAACATGGAAGCCTTCTTCCATAATAGTAAGATAATTTCAAATCCAAATGAAATGGAACTTATCTTCCAAAATGTATTTGTAGATACCAACATTAATGATAATGTAGTGCACATGCTGAACCAAAACTTCTTCATGGAAGCAAAAATGTCTAAATCTCATGTATTTCAAAAGCTTATATTGAATTCAGAGCTATTTCTCATATCATACAAAATCTTCCAAGTACTAATGTCCCAGGACCAAATATTTTACAAAATGAGTTTTGAGATTTGCTTTCAATTTTTCAGCCTTGCAATCTCATCTGTTTAAAACTGTTTCATTCACTTAACTTAGATGGTAGTCCTGACACATACTTCAGTTTTGTGATCACAGTTTTAGTTCCTAAACCTGACAAGCATCCCAAAATTGTTAACTATCATCTAACCTCACTTTTGATTTCTGTCTATATGATCACACACAGTAGTGAATAATTATGTTTTGTAGCACCTTCCATGCACAATTAGCCTATGTCTGTTTGGCTTCATTTCTTCAAAGGATATGAATTTGGCAAATCATAGTCTTCAGTTTGTTTTATTCTACATTTACAGTAACTCTTTTAAATTTTTGACTGTGGTCGTTTTTGTACCCACAAATACTTATAAGGCATTTGACAGTTTAGACAGGGAGTTTATCTTTCTAATGTTGCAGGAGTTAGGTTTACTCAGTAACTTTAGTATTGTTATTCTATCCTTATTTGTTTTCTTCAATTTTTACTTTCAAATAAACAATAGCTCATCTTCAGAAATTATAAGTATATATGGAAAGCTGCATCAGAAATGTTCCTTATCCACTTCTTTATTTATCCTTGCCATTAACCTTTAAAGTGCTATCCTGAGGGAAGCAGCTATAAATCATATTTATTTTAGGCACTTAAACTTTAATTGATTTATGGAGATGATAAGCTACTTATGATATCTGATGTCCATCATTCAGTAAACACTTTTTTATTTAAAAAAGGTTTGTCCTTTAGCGTATTATAAGTTGAATAAAGATAAACATCCAATTCTACATCTGAAGTCCAGAGATCCAAGCATTATGTCTTTCCATTACCGCTGTATTAAACTCTTCCACTGGGTGTACTGTGGACATCCTAAAACAGCATAGAAACACAGATTATTACCATTTTCAAAAATCTCAAATGGCAGAAAACAACTGAATAGTTTCTTTAGCTGACCTTGTAGAAAGCACAGCTATGAAGGAATGTTGAAAGAGTGCAGTTTCTGTAGACAGTGTAGACAGGGCAAATATAGATGGAATATTCATTATACTATGATTGCCACTTACTGCAATCAACTGCATGCACAGAGTTCAGAAATGCATTGAGAGGAAATTTCATTTTTTTCATTTTCTATGTGGATGAACAAAATTATTAAATATACTCCCAGTGATCATAAGCATAAAGAGGACATATCATATATAGAACTTTTGAACAAAATAGATATAAACAATAGTTAATAAATTTAATGTGGCACATAGAAAGAAGTAAACCCTTAGCTAATTATACTCTAGATCATAATGAAGTAACATATAATAGTATCATAATTTAAGGTTATATGCTACTGATTTCATAAATTTAAGCAGAGTACATTCATATTCAGAACCTTTCATAACCTCTCTTCTCATGTCATTGCAAGCCTGTGTCTCAGCAAGAGGGGAATTCCAGCATGTATCTCTCCCACAAACATTCAACACAGTTTTGATCTGACTGTAACAGCAATATGGCAGAAGCAAGTGTAACAACTTTTACCCAAGAATGAATGCAACGTACAGTGTTCTGCTTTAACAGAATTCATAGGTTTCACTAAAGTCCCTTTGTGCTAAATCTAAATATTCCAAAGGTTATTGGAAATTCTGTTGAATTCTATTACCATTCCTTACCCTTGTAACATACTTTCTAAGTTTTCTATGTGTGTACCCTTCCCATTTTCAAAATAATACAAGTAGCAAATTCCAGAAAACAGTGTTTTAGTGACTCATACACATCTGTGACATCACTGACATTTAAAATACGCTATAGCAATTAAAAATTTCACAAACATTTGGAAATGTATGCCATATGAGTACAGTTCAGCTAGAGAAAGCTTCTATATATTTTGCCAAATTGCCTGTTCTAAATGAAAAGGATGACATTTTGGCTTGCAGGAGGGAAAATTTTGATGAACACTCTTAGAAGCAGAAAACACAAGCTCTGTTAAGATATAAGAAAATGATGACATACAATCAAACCTTACAAAGAAATCAGTAGTATTATCCCACATGATACTGTACACAAAGCATTTGTTCATGGTCATCGGTATGTAGTTAGAAGAACACATTGCTTTCTTCATCTCTGGGCTTCATATGCATGAGTTAAATACAACTGTCACATGATACTGCTATTGGTTTAAAAGTTGTCACTTCACGTCCATAGGCTCACTCTAAAATCATTCAAATTTTCTAAAGTTGTTAAAAAGCAGTGTCTGTGGAGCAACAAGTTTCATTGGTGCAGAAGGTTGTGGGTTCTATTCCCACAAGAGGTAGATGGATTCCTGACACTGCAGTTCAGCATGGGGAGGGCTGCACTCCTGAGTGTGTCTTCCTTCAAATGAGATGCTAAACTGAGGCTATATCTGCTTGAATTGGTGATTGCTCAGGAGGATGTAAAAGATCCTTCTGCACCTGTTAAAAATAGTAAGGGTCCTTTATTAAAATCCATAATATACATTATATATAAAACATATACAACTTTTTTACAATTATTTATAATTATTTACATTTATTAACTTATTGGTAAGACATTTTCAGTGCATTAACCTTTTTTCTTTACTTTGTTGATTTCCCCACTCTTTTTCCACAACCAAAATCATATTTTTTTCACAAAATGTCTGATAATATCCATTTACCATTATATTTTATCTCATTTATTATTTCATTCCGCACAGTTCATACTATACAAAACAATTTATCTAAATTATCATTGCCTTGTTTTTTACCATAATATCCATATTCTATCATGTCCATATTTATATATTGTATACTTTCCAAACCTTTTATTATTCCTTTTTCACATATTTCTTGCCATAATTTCTTTACTCTTTCACATTTCAAAACATGTTCTGTAGTCTCTGTCTTACTACAATAACTGCAAATTCTTTCTTCTATTTTTATATAGCATATTTGTCTTTGCTGGTAACTTATTTATCATTACTCTCCACAAAAAAATCACTACATACTAAATATCTCTCATATCTTTCTAATCTCGCTTTTATTTATTTAATTAGTTATTTATTTATTTTTGTTTCCAAATGTTTCAATGGAAATACATAATAGTACTTATTCATTACACTTTTATACAATCCCCTTCTATTTTTCTATGTTATCCATAATAACTTTCCAAAATAACATTTTCTCTTGATATATTTTCATTTATGTACTAGGTCTCCTTTCCCTTTTTAAATATTTAACCTATTCCCATACGCCTGTAAAAGTTACATTTTCCTTCATTACACTTATCATTCTATCATCTTTTTCCTTTAACCATGACAAAACTTTATATAAATCCAATGATGCCATATGCATGGTTGGATGAATTAACCACAATCTCCTTCCTGTTTTCCTTAACATATTGTATTCCTCTTATGACTGGATTTAATCTTGATCCCCCATGTAGATAAAAATACTACTGACATTATATATTTTTCCATATTCTCTTGGTATTGTAAACATACCTGCTAAATATACAATTTTACCCGATATATCCAAATTGATTAAATATGTTTTTTTTTTCTAAATGTCAATTTATATGTTCTACAAAATATAAAGATATTTCTTATCTTATCAATTATATTCTTCCACTGTGTACATCCCTGCTGTTCCTTACCAAAGTTTATGCCTACAATTTATATCTATTCTTTATTGAACTGCATCCCTTCTATTTTATCTAGAGATCCTAGTTCTTTACTCTTTTCCTTATTAATACTCACACCAATCACCTTTAATTCTTGAATGAGATTTCCAATAGCTATTTTCATCCATTCTTCATTTTTCATAATTAATACTATGTCATCCGCAAAAGAAAACATTACTGGCTCTTGAATCCCTTCTACAGTACAGCATTCAGCACCCGTCAAAGTTAACTTTATTTCATTAACAACTGAATTCATAATTAAAGCAAATAAGAAACTACTTGATGGACACCCCTCTCTTATACCACTTCTTATTTCTGTCTCCTCACATAACCACCCATTTATGATTAATCTCACTTTCTTCTTCCTATACACTGAAGCAAATATGTTAATTATTTTCTTATTTACATTATATTCTTTTAAAATCTCTCATAATGTATCATGATGTATCTTATCAAATACTTTGCTAACATCTCCTATCAAGATTCTAAGGTTTGCATTTCTATTTATCACATCATCTACCACTTCCCTTATTATCATCAAAAGTTCCTGATTCCCTTTTCCTTTTACATCAAATACTGTCTCATTCATTAACTTTTATATTTTGCTTTCTATTCTTTTCTGTATTATTTTCATGAATATCTTATAATCTACATTATTCAACATTATTGGTCTCCAATTTTTAATATCTATTTCGTCACTTTTTTTCCATATAAATTTAATTGCTCACATGCATATACTTTTATCTTCAATTCCTTTTTCTAACCATTCCTTTAGTACCTCTAAGAAATATTTTTGCCAATCGAACATATCCTTATACATTAAATGTGCAACACTATCCAGTCCTGTGATGATTTTTTTAAAGTTAAAGTTGATAGGTGCCAGAATAAATTTATATAAGTAATATAGCTTTAAATGTTTAGAAACTGTATAGTGGATTTTGGCGCCAATAGGTTTGAAAGTTTATAAAAGGTCTGAACACAATGGAACGCTGAATTTCTGAAGAAGTCCTGCCATTTAGCAGTTGATTTTGTGCGTTTTAGTAAATAAAAGCAGAGTTGGTTTTCATATTGGTGTCAGCCTGGCGTTTTTCACCACTATCCAGTCCTGTAGCTGATTCTACATTTGTCTTCAAGACTTTCGATAATTCTTCCATTGAAATCTTTTTTTTCTATTACTTCATTATCTTCTTCAGTTAATTTCTTTAAATGCTATTTATGTCCTATATTTGTTTTACGTTCAAAAATTTTTTTCATAATATGTTTTTAATTACATTCATTATTTCTTTCTGTGCATTCACTATCTTTCCTTCTTCATTTCTTAGCGCTCTTATTACTCTCCTATTTTATTTTGCCATTTTATTTAGGTACGGTGCCACTTCGTCTTTCTTCCTTGTAAAAATATCTCTGTTTAAATGATAATGTTTAATTTGTTCATGATTCATTTCATATATCTTTTTTCTTTTTTTCACAATTCCTTCTTTATTACCTATTAAGCCTTTAAATGCTTGCAGACTAAGATCCTTGTACTTGCTTTTATCCTGTGATCTTTTAACCTTTTGGCATTCTAAAACCTCTTTCCTATATTTTTCTTTGAAACTTACCCAACAGCTTATCCAATTGTTATATAACATTCTCATATCTATATCATCTACCATGATTGTATAATCATTCTCCTTGCCTGTTGATTTAATTTTGTTTCATTTATTCTTTTCATACCTCTACCTATTTTTACATACCCTACTTTTTCATGTAATTCTATCCAAATTGCTACATGATCCGAAAACCCTGTTATTTTTAGCTCTTTATATATTATTTTTAAATTCTGCAAAATCATAAAATAATCTATTTCTCTTATTAAATTGCCTCTTTTATATGCCCAGTGTTTATTATCCCATAAATACAACTTTCCACTTTTTAATATCTCAGAAATTACCTTTACACCTGCTCCTTCTTTTCTTTTTTTCTTAAATCACAATTAAAGTCTCCTACCAATACTATTTGCATATTAATCCCAATATAATTAAGATTCTTGCTAAACATTAACTCCATTTGTTTTTGTAAAACATACATATATTATGATATTTACATATGATACATTTACATATGATGGTTACATATCTATATACTTGGTTCTTCCATCTTACATCTAGTATAGCCATTCTTTCCAATATCACTAACATATAATCCAAAAATTCTACTGATTTTTTACTTAAAATTATTATACCTGAACACTTATCCTCACCTGTATTATATGTAACTTTACCTTCTCATAATTCATTAACTGCTGTCCTTTGACCCTTATGGACAGGGTCAGTTTGTAGATGCCCTAAGGCACGGGCATATACCAAAGCCATTCTAGCCCATGGGCATTGATAATTGGGAAAGTTGGGGCATGAATGGCTAGGCTTAAAAGGGCTCTGGGGCCATTAGCTTAGCAACCTCCTATGATCCTATATTCATTTCCATCACTTAAACTGCATATTATATTCTCAGCATGTTACCCAATGTAATTGTGTCTGCTGCCATGAAAGTGAGCATTTATCCCAGGCCTCCCTTTTAGGCAGGTGCATTGAGAAAAGTCCACTTAACAAAACGAAATAAACCAGAACAAGGATCTATAATTAAATTAGAAACAATCAGTATAACTGATTTTTCTATATCATGTTGATTTTTTTAATCATTTGTGAGTTTTAAGATGCTGAAATTGCTTATTACAGTGATATAATTAAAGTGCATTGTTTGTATTTTTAATGTCAAATATTATAAGAACACACGGATTTGACTTTTGAGCTCAGATGTGATGATTTATTCTTCTTCTCCCAACTTCCGTAGTAAACCTAATGGATTCAGAGAGGTCACCCTGGTGGAAGCTTTCCTGGTCTACTACACAAAAGTTCACAATGTAGAACTTCATGAGGTATGCATAGTTCTAATAAAGGGCAAACAGCACATACACACACACACACACACACACACACACACACACACACACACACACATATGCCTGCATAAATGTGCACATATGCTTAAAAGTCCACACATGTGCATGTACATGAATATGGTAGCGTACTAGTACACATCTCAATTTACAATTCCCCAAAACACATTCACTTATACTCACATACACAATATTGTCTGTTCAACTACATAAAGGAATTGTCCAGCAATACACAAATAAAAATCAGTTTAACAAAAACACACACAGTACTAGTAATGATATAAATATTTTTGGAATGCCAATCTCCTGCACCTCCACACCCCCTTATTTTACTATTCTTACTTTGAGGTTATAGCAACTTGTGCTATAAGTGCACAAGGGCGGCTTGCAACAATATCTTCCTGTTTCCAGCAATGTACTTGTTCACTTAACTTTTTAATATTTTCTTTCGGTGTACATTTTTAATTTTTCACATATTTGTACATATCGTATAGAGTTTTTACACACTGTATCCATTCTTTCTTTGTAGTTGTTACACTTTATGTTTGCATTGCCTTCACTCTTGGGTCATGACTGAAAAGGGTTCTTTGAACCATTTCCCCTACCTGGTTAACAAGCAATAAATAAATGTATGTACACATGAAATATCTCTTTGTCCATCTACCTATCTATCTGTCTATATCTATATCTATAGCTGTCTGTCTCCCGTATTTACACACAAACCTTCCCTTTTACCTTTATTTCCTTAATCCTATCTTTTGAAAATGGTACTTTTCTGATTCCTGATGCTGCTGCCTTTCATTGTACATGAACAAAATGTGTCACTTAATCTGTCCTTAGTCCTTCTGGATTTAGTAAGTGAGCTAGAAAGGCCTCCTAATTCAGTAGTTTTCATACTTAATTTGCAAATCAGTTCATTCCTCACTCTGGTTTAAACACAATATGGATTCTGCGCACCTGCCTTGCAGAACCTTCCTTCCTGCTTTGTATTTTGTGTGCTGTTTTGTAACTGTTTCCTATGCTGAACCTCAGGGCTTGATGCAATAAACATGTCTTTCTATGTCATTGCTTTAGGAGAACAGTGCCATGCAGTAACAGAACATGTTAGCTGCTTCTCTGGATGTCCATACCAAAGGGAAAAAGATTTAACTTTATTGTCCTGAATGCACCAGTAAAGACTTAAAGAAGTGAAAGTAAAAAGTCATGAGCATTCAGAAGCCATGTAGCAGAAACACTGGTATTTCCTTAGACAGTCATTTGCATATTTCTCATGGGCTTCTACTACAGGAGGTTTAAGGTATCGCACAGTGAAGACTTTAGCCTTGCTTGGACTTTCCTGGAATTTTTATTAAGTACTTCTCTGGAATGGCTACCAGCCGCTATGCCTTGGTAAAGGGTATTGTTTTTGTTCTTTACTGTGCTAACACTCTCATAGCAAAGAATTCATGCTTTATGTTCCATTTGCTCAGGCTAACTGCCCCCAAGTATGCAGTGGAGTTGTTCTTTCTACACCTTTTTAGCAATATGTAACTCCTGGGAATAGTACTTTATATTAATATATTAATATTTATCGTCTAGGAAAATCTGATAAGGAAGAACCCATTTTCAGTGGAAGCCAGAAAGAGAAGCTTTACAAATAAACAAATATAAACAATGAAGTTAGTTTACAAAACTATTTTATACAACTGCACAGGTTTTCATTCTTTACATTTGTTATCTTAATATAACACTATTTACCAGTTTATTGATAAGAGAAAAGTGTGTTTTATATATAACAGAAGCACAAATACACACAATTTGCTATATTAGGTAAGAAAATCACATTTTTTACAGCTGCAGTGATCTGGGAAGGCTGAACCAAGTATTTACAGATTAAAACAAAGAAAAATGAAATAAAAGTAATACAAGTGTGTATAGCTAATGTATTCTGTAGGCATGAAATAGGCCGTCTGTTGAACAGAGGCTGTTGAAGTAGTGTTAGGAAGGCAAAACATACAGAGGGGGCACTCAGTAAAGAATTTATCTAATCCCTAAAGAATAGCTGAGAGCCACGTTGATTGTGCCTGTAAAATCAGGGCTTTGTGGACATATTTTTACTGTTAATTTTTTTCTTACAGCATAAGATAGATCACTTGATTGATTAAATATGACAACACTGTAGTACATAAGTGGTTACATACAGATGCATTCGTACTTTAAGTTGAATAATACATTTTAAACAAAAATAAATTCACTTTTTCTCTTTCAATTTCTTCTATACTTTCCACACTTTCAAATTTTGTCTTGAAATAATTTTTCTCTGAAGCTCAGGACATTGTCTGATAAACCTACTTCTGTAACAGATTTCTCAATATGAAGTTTTGTGACACCTGCGTTATAGTCTTTCCCACACTGGAACTGGGTAATGGTCTTCCATCCTTATTAAATTCTAGAAGTAGTCACCCATCCTTCTTGGGGTAGAACATTGGCTATCCATCCTTCTTAGGGTATGGTACTGGTCATCCATCCTTTTTACTGTATGAGATTGGTTACTTTCTCAAAAGTCTGCTTCCTTTAGGTGGACTTTAGGTCACCTTGTAATCAGGCACTTTGAATATGGTCTGCATGTCATTTCCATGTTACAACTCCTTCGACAGATGTGTTTATTAGTGCCCTTTTCTCAAGGTAATTTATAGTGATTGCCATTAGTCAGTTCTATAGTCACATGCTGGTACACACTGCACTTTTGTAAACCTTATTGTTGGTATCTCATTAATGGGCTAAATAAAAGTTGTTTTTCTCTGCTTCCCTATAAAAATCAATTCTCAACAGGTTCAGAAATTATCTCAAATTTGATTTTAGAAACAACACTGCAGGTGCTGTGTTAGTGGTTACGTAAAATACAATTCAGCATTAAAACAACATTATATTTCATGCACTGCTGTGATTAAATAGTGGGGCTCATGGCTTTAAAATTTCTATTAAAGGATTGAATGAATTTCCTTGCTTATCAGTTTAATACTGCTTGATGGGGAGAATAAATGTAAAATGTTTAATATCACTTTGTTTTAAAACATTTTGTACTTTTCAGAGGTAAACTGTAGCACATTACCATTATATATCTATCCTGCTTCATTGTTTCTGTTATATGTTATCCTCAGCACTGAAATAATCTTTTCAAAGGTAGTTAGATCCATGAAAACGACCTTTGACCCCTGGCAATGCACCTCCATGGCAATTAAAATGGCTCCCTACTGTAATGCCGAGACCTGTCAATGCAAGTCTCAAAATTACAAAAAAAAATTCAGTGAAATGACCGGGGAAAGGAGAATGTGACAATCACTGTTCTTTAAAGATGTCTTTTGCAGAGGGACACATTCTCCTGCATCCACAGTGAGTGTGTTTGTGTGTGTGTGTGTGTGTATGTGTGTGTGTGTGTGTGTGTGTGTGTGTGGTGAGCTACAGCACTCACATTTCCATTATTAATATTACACTAATTCCAAGACTGCCGTACCTTGGACAAAAGTGAATACTTCAAGACAGTAATCTCAGACGTACTATGTACAAAGCCTCTTTTTCTCACATTCAGCCTCACTATTCCAGAACTTGTACTTATGAGTCTTAGAATTTCAAGCTGTTACTAATTAAAATACAGAGTACAGAAACAGTCATGCAAAATCAATGTGGTCATACTATAGTAATCATTCCCAAGCATCCTATGGAAAAGTCATTAGTGTTGTGTAAGTGCTGTGGGGCTTTGTAATAATCCCCTTTGGGGATTAACAAAGGGTTCTAAAGGCTGCTGCTCCATTACTACTGAGAATCTTTTTTCCATAAAGGCACTGGTTAAGCTACTTTAACCTTATTTAGATAAGGCTAAAAGCTTGGCAGTCAGTTTGGGTATGATTATATTTAGCTGTCATTAGTGGTCATAAAGTAAATGCAGTGGGGTTTTCAGTGACATATGGGTACTTGTGTGTGATAAAACAATTATTCTACCCAGTGAGATGTCACATGCGAAACAGATGGACAAGGAAGGACTGAAGTATGGAAGCATTCCATTTAACATTATCATTTTTGTGGGTGCCAAGACTAACTGTTCATAGATCTTTGCAAATCTCCAGGTAAACTCATCTTGCAACAACCCATTCAAAGGATATAGTATCACTGAGGTGTTTAATAGGTGCTTGAGTACTAGCTGAGTAGACTTAGGTATGGTCTCATTTGCGTCTGTGTAAGGCTTGGATGCCTTTACTACAGCATTTGTTTTGTCTTTCAGCTCATACAAACCATATTTGACCAACATACCCCAGTTGGAAATTTATTTTTCAATAACTTATATTTATTTCTAGTAGCTCAAAACTCATAGTCCTTTAGCCTGTCTAGGGCTCTTATTTCTCTTTAGATTATCCAGATGTTCTTTATTATGATTGCTTGTCACTAACTTGTCAGCAAGGAGAGCTCCATACTGGGAATCCCCTTAAATATGTCCTTCGTTACCGCCTGTCAAATGGTAGGCATAGATATTACACCAAAATTTAAACCCTTGTGCATGTTAGTAGTCAGGAAACATTCAGAAGTTTCTTCCATCTTCATTTGCATGTAAGCATATGGTAAAATATTTATTATTTGTAAGTCGTGTAAAAATGTCCTGTGCATGTAGTAACAGATACTACACAATACATTACACTGGGTTAACTGTAACTTTAAAAATGTCTGCAAATATGCATATATTCAATCTGCTTTTTTTAGTACACTGTCTATTGGACTAGCACACTCACTCTGTTCTATCTTGAGCAATGTGCTACACTTTCAAAGCTCTGTAATTAGAATTCTAGATTGGGCTGGCATGCACATTGTCAATTGTCTGTATAAGCCCTGTGAAGATTTGGACATTTTTATTTAGGCCTATATGTCCTACAACATCCCATTCTGTTAGCAAGAAATGTGTTTTACTGTGGTCACCATTTTGTTACCCCACCCCTCTTGGTTGTTTATAATTAGCCATGTCGCAGAGCATCTCTATCTACTCTGTCATCTCTAACAACTGTTTGTCTTACCCTCATGGACTGGGACAATGGAGGTAAGATGTTAAGGGAGTAGGAGGAGAGGAGACCAGGGTGACCCAATATTAAGGTTAGGCTCCACCCCTTGAACCACCTTAGTAATATGTATTAACCCTAATCTTGTCCCTGCCCCAACACTAACCCTGCACCTTACATTAAAAAAAATTCCCATAGCACTACCACTACACAAGACGTACTCAGACACACAAGCATGCACCAATAAACACTATCAAAACTACATTATACCCTTACTTAACCCCGACTCTAACCCAAAGTACACAAACTTGCACACAATCACATAACATCTATTCCTTCACCTAACCCTGTCCCTGATCCAAACTCTAAAATACACACACTTGCACACAAACACAGCTGACTCTAACCTAAAATACAAACACTCACACACAGGCATATGTATTTATTTTATATTTATTTACTGGGAAAGTCCGTGTTGGCCAAAGGCCCATTTTCAGCAGGGGCTTGGGGAGAAAAGCTCTACATTTTCACAATTAAACATTTATACAATAAGAGATTGTTTCAAATGTGATATTTTGGCAGAAGAGAAAAAAATTACATTGTTTACAATATAGGCAAATATAAGGAGATCACACTATACATAACTGAGACATCCATGGATCAGTAATTTAAAACTTGTGGCAATGAACATTACAACTATAACAGAGACATTATTACATGTGTAACATGCAATTAGAAGCAGACAAGCATGAATCTGATTACTGCACCTGTATAGTGAGATTTGTTTATAGGTCTCTTTATAGACATAGATATGTAAGGAAACATTAAGTTAGGTACAAGAGGAAAGCACATAACATTATATACAAAAATAAAAAGAAGTGGTGGGAGTAGGATAAGGTTTGATAGAGTTAGAAAGTCCTAGTATGAAGAGTTAGAGGTAAAGAAACATTTTATCAGCCAGGCTTAGTGCAAAGGCAGATCCTGTTATTATAGAGGTGTTCCTTTAGAAGTTCTTTAAATCTGGAAATGTTTGTCTCGTTGAGTATTGCTTGGGATAGGGAATTCCAGGATTTAGATACTTGGTTTGAGAATAGGCCATCTCCTTTGCTATTGTTGGATTTGGTTACAGTTAGGATTTTGTTGGATGATCTTAGTGATCTGCAGCTGGAGTAGGGTTGAACAAGGAGACTGAGAGCAGGGCAGTTGTCTGGGTGGTGGATGATAGTATGAGTGAAAATTGATTAGTTGAAGGTAAGAAGTTCAGGAAGTTCAAGCCATTTTAGTAGTTGCAGTCCAGTGCAGTGCAGCACAATGATTGTCTCCATGTAGGAGGTTAGCAGCAAATCTAGATATTTTGTTATAACAGGACTCAAGTTTGTTTATATCAGATTTTCTGAGGTTTGTGAATATTGGTGAAGCGTATAGCAACGTGAAAAGTAGATGCGTTCTGGATATGGCAATTCTGGTGGAGTCAGGAAAGGCTGGATTCTATAGAGTGAGCCTATCTTAATGTGTACCTTTTTAATGGTTATGGCTAGCTGCTTGTCAAATCTAAGGTCGTTATCGATGGCCACTGGTTCTGTTATAGTTTTGCTAGAGGAATAGATGGTGAAAGATGGAGGGTGGATATGTGTTTTGTTGCTGGTGAAGAGCATGAGCTTAGTTTTGTTGGGACTGAGAAGAAGCCGGGAATCAGACAGGTAATTTTCTATGTCACTAAAAGCTTTCTGGGTTGTTAGTTGGAGTGCTGCTATGGAGGGAGATGAACAAATAAGGGAGGAGCCATCTGCATATTGAACAACAGTTGCATGCTGAGTGGCTGAGGAGACTTTATTGGTGAAAATAATGAAAAGCAGCAGGCCGAGTATGGATCCTTGATGTACACCGACAGATACAGGTAAAAGGAGGGAGAGTTCATTACACCATCTGACTGCCTGTTGGCAGTCAGATAAATAGCTAAGATACTAGGAGAGGATGAGTTGAGAAAGGTTTAATGAGGCTAGCCCATTGAGAAGTTTCTGATGGGAAACTGTGTCAAAAGCTTTTGACATGTCAAGAAAGATAGAGGAGACATGGAGGCCAGTGTTTCTAAGCTGGCTGATAGTTAATAAAGCTAACAAGAGCGATAGTGGTACTGTGCTTTGGCCTGAAACCATGTTGGGATGCAGATGGGAGGTTGTTGTATTGCAAATATTCAATTAGTTGCGAATGGATACATTTTTCAAGAATCTTGGCAATGGGGGGAGGAGGGCAATTGGTCTGTCATTATTGAATTCCGTGGATGTGCCACCTTTGTGCAGATGGATGGTATAAGATATTTTCCAGAGATTTGGGATTTATTGTTCTGTAATGGACCTGTTGATTAGTATGGAAATAGGGAAGAAAACGACATCTAATACTTTTTAAAGAAATTCATCAGCGAGGGATGTGGGCTTTAGTCTGCAAAGAAGTTTCTTTATTGTGCAAGTTTGAATGGATTTAATTGTGAAGGATTTCAGGCTATCTGTTGCCTGCGCAGGTAAGGCTAGAGAGGTAATACTGTTGTTTTTTTACAAGGGGTAGGATAGAACTGACAATGTGAGAGTTAAACTGGGTAGCAGTATTATCAATGGAGCTGGTAGTAGTTGGTGCTGGGGTTGTGATCTGGCCTGGTTTTAGCAAGCAGTTGATGTTGCCAGAATTTCTGGGGTTTATTTTGGTGCTTTTTTTGTATTGTTGTATAGCAGGTTTTTTATCATGTTTGATTTGTTTTTTGGCTAGGTTACACCTTTGATGATAGTTGAGAAGTGATTTTTTTCATTTTTGGTCTGATGATAGTGTTGCTGAGTTTTGTTTCTTGGCTTAAGGAGATCCCTGGTCTCATTAGTGAGCCATAACATCTATCCCTTTACCTGACCTTGATGTTAACCCTAACACACACACACACACACACACACACACACACACACACACACACACACACAAACATTGTCACCCCCTCCAAACCCCATTTACCTGTCTCAATGAAACATACCTTAGAGATGTAAAACATTCAGTTAAAAGAGTATTTTATAATTGCTACTGACCCTTGCATTTATCAGCCACATGTATATTTGGCAAAATGCAGAACCATAAATATATATATATATATATATATATATATATATATATATATGTGTGTGTGTGTGTGTGTGTGTGTGTGTGTGTGTGTGTGTGTGAGTGTGTATTTATATATAAATAGATATAGCTGTATATATAGAGATATAGATCTTTAAATAGAGCTACTGAAAACACAGTGAATAACCCAAACATTCACATTCACAAGGTCAACCACAAAACCTTGACTTTGCAAATGCTGACACTCTACTACGCATGTGCCAAGCAAAAATATTTTTTTGCAGGAGCGTAAGCTCCACTGTGCTCCCCATATCCCATGCTAATTATAACTATCTTCAAGACTGCACAATCTTGAGGAAGGTGAATATTTTCCTACCCCAAAAATTGTGCAATTTCAAAACACCTGTCAACCATCTGTGTAGTCGTTATGAAACAGATTAACAAATGGGGATGCAATTAAAATCAAATCCCCCATAGAGAGAGAGAGAGAGAGATGGATAGATAGATATATGGGTCCCTATCTGTTGATCAAGTTTTCAGAAACTTGAAATTCATGTGGTTGTGACCATATGATCGAGTTTTTGAAAACTGAAAGCTTTTGAATGAAAATCATGATACAGTGCCGATCAGGAAATTTACCCTTTACCTCACTGTAGTGCGATCTAGGAGTTGGTATATTTAATTTGTAGGGGGTGTGGAGGTGCAGGGGGGCTTGCCTCCCTGCAAATATGTAAAAAGGTAGATTTTTGTGTTTTTTGTGTTTTTTTTTTTTTATGTTCGAGTTTTTGGAAAGATGGTATGGTCTCGACCATATGAATTTCGAGTTTCTGAAAACTCAATGAGCTGACATAGACCCATGTATATATATATATATATATATATATATATATATATATATACATGGGTCTGTGAGTGTGGAAGAGAGGTGAAGAAGAGAGTATAGGCAGGGTGGAATGGGTGGAGAAAAGTGTCAGGAGTGATTTGTGACAGACGGGTACCAGTAAGAGTGAAAGGGAAGGTCTACAAGAGGGTAGTGAGACCAGCTATGTTATATGGGTTGGAGATGGTGGCATTGACGAAAAGGCAGGAGTCAGAGCTGGATGTGGCAGAGTTAAAGATGTTAAGATTTGCACTGGGTGTGACCAGGATGGACAGGATTAGGAATCAGTATATTAGAGGGTCAGCTCAGGTTGGACAGTTTGGAGACAAAGCAAGAGAGGCGAGATTGCATTGGTTTGGACATGTGCTGAGGAGGGATGCTGGGTATATTGGGAAAAGGATGCTAAGGATGGAGCTGCCAGGTAAGAGGAAAAGAGGAAGGCCTAAGATAAGGTTTATGGATGTGGTGAGAGAGGACTGCAGGGGGTTGGTGTGAAAGAGCATGATGCAGAGAACAGGATGAAATGGAAACAGATGATCCGCTGTGGCGACCCCTAACGGGAACAGCCGAAAGAAGAAGATGATATATATATATATATATATATATATATATATACATAGATATATATATATATATATATGTATATATACACATATATATATATATATATATATATATATATATATATATATATATATATATATATATATATAGGTAGGATCGGTACTGATCCCCGAAGGAACTTTTCACCGAAGCACAAACAGCCGGGCATACTTCCGCGAAAGTGATTTTTACTTTCGGAAGTATGCCCAGCTGTTAGATATATATATATATATATATATATATATATATATATATATATATATATATATATATATTCCCTTTTCCTTACTATAGTGTGATCTTGTGTGAGAATATTAACGTAGGGGGGTTCAGGGGGCTTGCCCCCCTGCATAAAAGTAGATTTATTGTTTTTTTTTTATCGCACTTTAACGAAAGCGCTTTTTCAGTGAAAGTGCTTTCGTTAAAGTGTGTTCGGTGATTGTGGATTCGGACTATTGAATTTTCATTCAATAGTCCTAGATCTAAATATATATATATATATATATATATATATATAAATATGAGTCTACTGTCTTTGAACAAAATTATGCTTAACTGAATTTTACTTACCCAACCCCACTTTTCCAAAGCTGCATTCTACCAAAACCATGGACTGCTGAAATCCTTTTCCTGTGAAAGGAACTACTTGGCCACCATGGGAATAAACCTAAACAGACCAAAAGAAAACCCACCAAAGTGGGGGACTTCGCCCCTCCACACCCTCCATGTGGGGGGGGGGTTCGCCCTTCACACACTCCCTACTTAAATATACCAACTCTAAAATTGCACTACACTGAAGAGAGGGCAATGTTCCCCATGGTGGCCAAGTGGTTCCTTTCACAGGAAAAGGATTTCGTCAGTCCATGGTTTCGGTAGAATGCAGCTTCGGAGAAGTGGAGTCGGGTAAGTAAAATTCAGTTAAACGTAATTTTGTTGAAAGACAACAGACCTATATATATATATATATATATATGTTATATAAAACATATATATATATATGTTACATTAAACATATATATATATATATATATATATATATATATATATATATATATATATACATATATGTTACATTAAACATATATATATATATATATATATATATATATATATATATAATTATTATTATTATTATATATAGTTAGGGTACAAAGGCATAGCTTCTCGTGTGCAGGGGTGCACTGAGCTTGCCACCCTGCAAAACTGCTTTATTCACTAGTCTACTTTCACAGTTACATGTTTATTTATTTATGATGTTTATTTAGCTTTTGTGGGACTTGCAATTATCTGGTCTTGCATATTTTTAATTAAAGGGTGAACTATTTAGTTAGTTAATCTAATCTGACCTGTTTTTAATTTGGTAATTTTAAAATAGTACATGATTTTTTTTTATTTCATCAATAAGTGCTTTGGGTTGAAAGTAGAATTTCCTTGACACCTGATACAGTGATACTTCTATTGGGTATCAAGATTATGCATCCCCAATAGTAGGCTTTAAATTATCTTGCAGCTAAATGCATGGATACCCTTATGTTTGGTACTGATTACATTAAGCAGCATTGAAATCTCCTTTTCACTTTCCTTGGCAGTATCGTGGAGAGTTTGGAAGACTGTCAAGTCACATAAGGTATGGAAACTGGATCATCCAGCAAAAATGCATAAAGACACAACCAGGACATGCAGACTCCACATAGCAAGCACCCCAGCCAGTACCTGAACTGAATAACCAAGTGCTGTGAAGCAGCAGTGCTAAAGTCTATACCATTATGCCAGCTGTATGTAAAGTTACTTAACATAGTTTCTTTATGCAATCACCGACTATACCCATTCTTAAGCAAAAATAACTGTACTGCCTTGAGATAAATTGTTTTCTTGCCCAAAGTCACCCTATATAAATCATTCTATAATCACTAATTAGCCTCTGTTGTTATGCAGGAAGTCACCTTGCACTGCCTTTAGATTAATCATTTTCATGGCCAAAGTCAGTGTACTTAATTCATTCTATAAATCACTGACTAACCTTTTCATTTTTTGCAGCAAAAACATATTTCCTTTAAATCAAAGTGGTCAGACATCACTGTTTAGTAATTATTCCCTTATTATAATTACTAATAAGGCCCTTTGTTTTGCAATAGTATTTCTATAGTGCCTTATGTTTTCACTTATACATGAGTGTTACCACTCCTAGATTTGCTATCTAGACAAGATTTGCTATCTAGACAAGATTTGCATCTTGCCTGTTATACTACTGTTTTTTTTTTCTTTTCCTTTTGTCTCTTCCCCTTCCATTGGTTTTGCATCCTGGAACTTTAAAATTATTTTTTTCACATATACAAACAATCTTGCCGTCATTGGTTATGTTTTTACCAGGTTACCATATTGTATGTCTAGTAAATAACTACATTGAACTGTAGCTGAAGCCAAATGCACCATTTGTTTTCTTACTTTGTGAACATTACACAGGAGTGCCCAGAGACATGTACACAAACATATGTGTACTAATGTTATACTTGTTACAGCGGTTATGCTTCCTAGTAAGTGGGATGTTGTGCTGGTTTCTTGTTAGGTTCTCACTCTAGAGGCTTCTAATATTATTTCTGTTTTAGTCATCTTCATAGAGGACCTCATGTGTGCAGGAATGGCGCTTGAGTACTGGAGCACTGCTGGAGACCATGCCTGTGGTCTACCACCCCAGTCCTGTTTAAGCCCACAGCAGGCTGGCCCTCTATTTCTTCAGCATCCTTTGATATATTAGTGAAGAACTTATGGCTCTTGACTAATTATAAAATAAAACTGGTGTAACGTAATTTGGTTGTCAGGTACTCTAATTTCTCATAATACAGATGTGTATGGAAAGTGGACAAAGCATAAGTTGCCAAAGGCTTCCCTGAGCAGTATACATTGCAGCCAATGATCTGCAACACTGGTCACACTTTGATAGTCTCTGCTTTCAGGTGGATTTACCGAAGTATCACATGAAATGCAAGTAATTATGGGTGAAAGATAAAGAAACATAAGGTGCTTTCTTCATCAGTTAAACATGACACCCCCCCACATACACACACACACACACACACACACACACACACACACACACACACACACGCACACGCGCACATGCACCCACACAGAGCAGTTTCAGATTATGAGTTCCATAATATACTAAAGTGATGATAGTTGCTTGAGAAAAGCAATGTTTGACTTTTTTCTAAGCTTATTGGCTCTACTTGGCTTATGAAGCAACATTTTCTACTGTGTCCCACTACAATACCGTGTAAGAAACTTTTAACACTTTTAGACCATATTCCCCAAAAGCAAAGAAAATACTATGTAAAAGCTGCCTTTAAGATAAAGACAAGACACAATTAAGTGTTAAGCCATAATGGTCGGTTATTAAGCTTTTGTTAAGGGTACATTTGGTACTTGACTTTTTCAGGGCTTCCATCTAGCTGCATTCTTCCCTGAGTTTATGAATGAAAGGCCACATTTTAAGTGTGCCACTCACAGAATGGGGCATTAAGATCAGCAAATAATAATGTTTCAGCAGTTGCTTTCTATTTTCTCCTTCTAATTATTTTACCTTATATTACATTTGTTTAATGTCTTCCTTTTAACTGTATTTAACATTCTACCTCTTCTCTATCCCTCCCTTCCGCCTTTTCCTTTCTGCTCTACTTTCATGCCCTCTTGAATATCTGCATGGATTTTCTGAATACAGCTAGTTCTAATATCTTATGTATCTAAAACCATCTCTGTGAAGAAGTATTTTTTTTTCATATACAGGTGGCAATTGGCCTCTACTATCACTATACATTTTCCCTCCTTTTCACTTGTCCTCCCTTTTTAGGCCGGCCCTTTGACTGTTTCCTGCCATGATCTTTTTTTTTTTTTGGACTCTTTTTCAGTAGTCAGGTGTCTCCCTTGTATTGCTTCCAAAACTTCATACAAAACTGAAGTTGTGGCCTAACCAAGATCCAGAAGAACAGCAGCATTACTTTGTGTTGTCTATAATACACTCCAGTATTCTTTGTGCTGCTAATTTTGTTCTCTCCCTCTGCTACTGGTGGTCCAGTTCAGATGTGACAAAAAACCCAGATCCTTTTCCTCAGCCACTACTAGTTTCACGCTGCTCAGCTAATACTTCACACCAGTGTTATTGTGGGCAGGGTATAGCACTCTTCTGTCTGCAATTAATCTCAAGTGACATTTTTCTGCCTAATTGGCCAATCCTTCCAAGACCTTCCTAAACCCCCCCCCCCCGTCCTTCAGTGTTGACTCTGTTTTTGCGCTGTTAGTGAAGTGAATGATCCTAATGTTTATCCCCTTGGATATGCCTAAAAAAATATCACAACGGAGAGTATTAGTCCAAGGAACACTCTACAGTACTGCACCAGTTATTCCCCTTAGTCATGATACATCCCTTTTATGAGAAACCTTTGTGTCAGTTTAGCATGGCAGATTTTTTATTTTCTTCATTCATTTGAAAACCAGATAAACCTACTGGACATACGTGTTTCTTTACAGTGGCAACTCAGGAACATTTTTCTGGTTAAGTGACTTGCTAAGACTTGCAAAGTAGGCAAATAGAGGTGGAAGGAATCAAAAGATGTAGCCTGGATGCAGCTCATTTTCATCTTAGTCCCTTAATCCTTTGTGCTAACTGCCAGGCTGGATTAAGGTTGATCAGGCTAAGCTGGTAACAGATTCTATCCTTTACCCTTTTTTAAAACAAGAAACATCTTTATGAAATGAACGTGCATGACATAGGTAATCTTACATTTATATAAATGAAAATAAACCATGCTGACAGTCTCTGCTGTATACATTGCAAACCATACTGACACAATTGTAGCTGCAAACATTATACAAGACTTATAATATGTCCACTCATTGTCAATAAGCCATTACATAGCTCATTCAAATCATGCCTTCATTTAAACCTCATTCCTCCTCTGTATTTATTGATCCTACACTTCTCATTTTTTCCTATGTAATTTGCTCCTACCCTTTTCTAAGGATCCCAATTACAGTTGTTTTATCTCTGTTACAAACTTTGCTACTTCTAGTAAAGTTGGTTTAGACTTTGATTTCCATTTTCTAGTAATTGCTTTTTTGGCAGATATCATAATTAGGCTCAACAAAGCCTTATTATGTCTAGGCAATTTCGATTCTGTATCATAGCTCAAAAAACATTTCATTAGTTACACCAATTTTGCTCACCCAGCATCTCCGACAGAGCAGTCTGCAGGGAATTTTAAAAGTCTGCCAACTCATTATATTCCCAGAAAATATGTTCCCACGTATCTCTTTCTTTCCCATCACACCTCCAACATTTGCTGTCTACTTGAGGAAAAATTCTTTGGAGTCTACTTGTGGTATAAAAATACCTATGTAAACACTTCCAAGCAAAGATCCTAAATCTTCTAGACTTAGTTGCATATTTGGGAGACATACATCTTTCCCCCACTGGTTCTTTATGAATTGCTTATCCAATCTCTTTTCCCAGTCCTTTCTAACCTCCTCTGATTCCTGCAGTTGTCATGCAATGTTTTATATACTGTACTAATTATTCCTTTCTTAACAGCAACTTTTGTTCTAGATTCTAGTAAAACTCTACCAGTACTGGTCTTTCATTTAGGAATCCCCCTATTTCTTTCTGTTTGCCTATACTCTGATATCAATCCTTGCTAGGGAAGGTAATCGCTAACCTGCAGTCCAAATAAGTTTTTGGTGTCTTCCCATTCTATTACCCTTCCCTCTCTGGTTATTTGCTCTCAATACCTTGGTTCCTTTGTCAGTTTTCTCCAATAAATTCCAGCTGCCTGTTGCTTGTTTTCCTTATCCTTAATTGCAATCATCCCTATCGGCAGATTCTCCTTTCTTCATTCCCATGTTGACTTAGTTCTTAGAATATTTTCTGCTACTTTATGAATATAATATTCTGTATGATTATTGTTATTCTCCTTAAAGGTCTGCATCCAAAATCCCAGTTTCTCCTTGTTTCTTGGGCTTCCCCCATTTCATCATCATCATTTCTTTCCACTTTGAATTATAGTTTTCTGCTTGTGCTATGTGTAGGAGCCTTAACTGTGTTGCTCTGAAATGCCCCATTCAAATCAGGTAATCCCAATCCGCCCTGTTCTATTGCAAGAATCAGTTTATTCTACTTGACCTTTGCCATCTTCCCATGCCAGATAAAATCCTTCATCTCTTTATTAATTGCTACCCACAACTTCTCCTCTGGTTCATAAAAACATGCCTGACCTGTGTATAAGACTAAAGGCACTAAAAAACATTTTAACTGCTTATATTTTACTATTGATATCCATGTAAGAGTTTGCATTTGCTCAGTTTTTGTATTACCTTTTGTTTAGTCTCTTCACACATATCCTTAGCTGCCACACCAGAATAATTTTTAATCCATACTCCTAAATACTTAATTTTATCATGTCTCCATAATTATAGATATTGCTGAACCAATTCATATGTGGGTACATAATTTGCTGCTATTGCCTTAGTTTTAGCTTCATTAATTTTGTATCCTGAAAAGATATGAAACTGTCTCAGTATGTTTCTCAGCACTGTAATGTTTCTTGCTGGTTTTCTCAGGTATAAAATAATGTAATCTGCAAATAGAGCCAGCTTTTCTTGACCACCATACCAATTATATCCTTGAACTTCTGAGTAGCTTATTTTCTTTGCCAATGGTTCTAAATATAATGCAAATAAAAAAGGAAAAACAGAACACCCCTGTCTGGTTCTTCTCCTCAAGCAGAAATTATCAGAGAAGACTCCACACAATTTAATTTTCACCTCCAATCCCTCATGTATCCTCCTAATCAACCTTATAACTTTATCAGGGAATGCAGGTGCTTACATTGCACATCTCATAAAGTTCCAGATTTCTCTGGCAAATGCTTTCTCTGCATCAAGACTCACCAACAACAGTGGTATTTTCTTACATTCTGCTTCCCTCTGGATCGTCAGTGTTCTATTCATGTTGTCAAATGTTTGCCTCCCATCCACAAAACCACATTGATCCATATCTATCAATTTTGCCATCACTTTGCCATTCTTTTAGCTATTATAGACATAAATACTTTATAATCATGGTTTAGTATTGAAATGGGCCTGTATGAAGCTGGATCTGATGGATCAGTATGCTCTTTAGGTATTCCAGCTGCCACCGCTTTCTTCCAGGATGTTGGTACTTCTCCTCCTCTTAAAACACTGTTAAGCAAAACCTTCCAGATCTTTATCAGTTTTTTTCCTCCTAGCTTCCAAACTTCCACAGGCACACTGTCTGTTCCTAGGGACATTCTTGTAGATTGGTTAAATAACACCATTTTTATTTCATCTCCTCCTATCCTGTTAGCAACTGAGTCTCTACTACCTCTAACCTTGGTATATTTAATTCTGCCATAAACATTTCCACCTGTAACGTGTCTTGATTTCCATATTTTTCTGTTTTATACATACTTTCATAGCATTTCCAAAATATTTCCAATACTCCTACAAGATCCCTTGTTATCTTCCTTGTTATACATGTGATGCCCACCACTATGTGTCATCCCCACGCTGAGCCAGTAATCAAGGAACCTGAATCCTCACCACTGACACTGGAGAGGGACGTGCACTAGGAATACAAATGGATATGCTCAGTATTTCCAAATGCAGACCTCTCTGCATCAAGTACAATTTCCCTTAAAAGCACACAGGGAACATACTAGCCCAGAATCTGGATGTCTCTACATCTGTCTCTCTCCGGGTCCTCAATAAGACTCCCCACTGGTACAGCTCTAGAGTCAGGTCCTCAGTAGAGTGTTCAAACCAAGTCCTCCAGCACCCTCTCTGTAAATCCAGTGCATTGTGTCCCTGCCCCCCAAGTAGCTGATAAACACACACTCTCTTTAAAATTTAAGATTTAGTTTTCATACACAGACACACACACACACACACACACACACACACACACACACACACACACACACAGACACACACACACCTCTGAGAAAGGCTGGCACAGATTACCCATTCTACCAACTTTGCCCAGACTATAAGGTAGTTATCACTGCAACCATGTAATATTAATACTAATACAAATGGTAGTAGTTCACAAAGATGATTAGGCCTTCTGGAGTGGCCCACACAGTGTCACCAAATAAATATAGGCACTCTCAAAGGTTAAGCATTTTCTACAAGGATCAGCCACAATAAAAGTTTTAAATATATTTAATAATAAATAATAAAAGTACATGAAAATACTGAATATATATTCACAGTAAACCACAGAGTTCAGATCACAAGAAATATTGAAAAGAACATTGACAGGCAGACTCAAACAAATAAAGAAAAACAATATCTAAACTAAGCTTCACTATATTTCTGACTGAATCTAAAATAATTTTACTGTTCCCTACTTGTTACTTACTACCACAGGCAAGATGCTGTGGGTGAGAGTCTTTCTAGTCAGGTTTCCCAAACAAAATACTCAATACTCTGAGATTTCTCTTTGTAATATCTAAAAATATAATTTTCAAGAGGGCTGACTGAATGACCTCATCTGGTCATCTGACTCTATGTTCTCACAGTATTCTCCTTTGAAGCTGAGACAGGAAGTTAGCACAGACGTCCACAATATACATCCAAATGTTTATGGCAGTGCATGGGGCCTCCCCTCTTTTCACCAAGTTAATAGACAAAGGCTCTTCCCCAGACTAACATCTCCGGTGCTGTTCAGCACTGTGGGGTACATTTTAATGGTTTAACAGATCATTTACCTTTCCCTTGTTTTCCTTAAAATTAACCTCTGCTGTGTCAGTATCCTCTATTTAAACATATACACTTAATTCAGCTACAATGATACATTTACATTTCTCTTCTTTTCAGCAGGGTGCACTGTTGATACATTTCAACATAAACAAAGGTCACAAATACATTTTCAGCACAAGCATCTGTACAAAATCAGTTTGATATGCAAATAACATACAGTTCTAATACATTTGTAACACAAGCATCTTGTATAAATCAATTTGATGTTCAAAGGAAATATCATTCTTTACAAAACTCCAGCTGGCTTTCCTGACACTTGCCCATATCATCACCCCCCCCTCCCCCGAAGACTCAAGCTAGTTTTTTAAGTGACCCTTGAGAACATGGCTTGAGAGAAATAAGCCTATCTAGGAATATGTTACTACATTCCCTGTCTTGAGAGCCCATCTGCGTTGGCATTGCTGACCCCAGTATGGTGTTGTACTGTCATGTCATATGCCTGCACTCCTAAGCTCCATATTAATAGCTTGGCATTTTGCTGGCTGGCTCCATGTAGGCATGTTAATGGATTGTGGTTTGTAATTATAGTGAATTTTCTTCCATAGAGATAAGGCTGACGTTTCTGCAGTGCCCATACTATGGCTAGACATTCCTTTTCTAAAGCTGCATGACATTCCTCCCTGGGTTGGAGTTTATGGCTGAGATATACTACTGAGTGCTCTTCTCCCTCTGAGGAAACCTGTCCAAGTACAGCCCATCCACCCCATGGTTTGAAGCATCCACCTGCACAACCAATTCTTTGCTGTAATCTGGACGGGCTAACACAGGGGGTCCTCCCAAAGCTCCTTTATGCTTCAAATGCTTGCTCACATGCTGGGGTCCATACTGCCTTATCTGGCCTGTTTTTCCTTGTCAGGTCTGTGAGGGGAGAATCTATGGTACTATAATTGGGGACAAACTTTCCATAGTGCCCCACTGTCTCTAAGAAGCCCTTACCTGCTTTATAGTAACAGGGTAAGACCATGCCTGAATGGGGTCCACTTTGGCAGGTTCTGGCCTGATCTTGCCACCCCCACTCTATGTTCCAAATAGAAGACCTCTGCCAAACCCACCTGACACTTACTGGGCTTAATGGTTAACCCTCTCCTCTGTGGTCTGCCCAGCACCTTCTTGGCATGCTGAAGGTGCTCTTGCCAGGAATGGCTGTAGATGGCAATATCATCCAGGTAAGTTAGGGCATAATCTCCTGTTCCTGCTAGGATACAATCTACCAGCCACTGGAAAATCACTGGAGCATTTTTCATCCCAAAGGGCATCTTTCTGAACTCATACAAGCCAAAAGAATTACAAAGGCTGACCTCTGTCTAGTGTTGGGAGTCAAGGGCACCTTCCAGTAGCCCTTGGTAAGATCAGGAGTGGTCAGATACTTAGCCCCACTCAGCTGCTCTAAGGCTTCATCTTTCTTAGGCATGGGGTAAGCATCTCACTTTGTGTGACTATTTAGTTTCCTGTAGTCCACACAGAACCTGGTGCTGCCATCTTTCTTTGGTGCCAGCACCACTGGGAAGGCCCAGGGACTGCTGGACTCCTGGATTACTTCCAGTTACAAAATCTCCTCTATCTCCTCCCTCACAGTATGTCTGACTCACTCGGGCACCCTCTAAGAACATATCATTCTTTACAAAACTCCAGCTGGCTAAGCTGGCACTTGCCCATATCATCACAATAGTCTGCCTAAGCTGGGTGACAGATCTTTCTTCTTTCTGTTGCCTGACTTGTTGTGCTAAAAGTTTTTATGCTGTAGTTATTATCAAAAAACAGTTGTTTAAAGTAATCATTCTAAGCTCATGCATATTATCAAGGTAATCCCTTATTTTCTATTTAGTATTCTGCAGTTGTTCCTCTTCTTGTTCTGTAATATTCCCCCTATTTTGCAATGCTTTAATATTTGTCAGTCCCTCTAAATAATTATTGTTATTTTTGCCAATATTCCTCTTTCTTTTATTTCTACCCTATTTTTAAAATTCACTTTCATTTTATCTCACTCCCTAGCTATAATTTCAGAAGAAATTTTTATCTCCTCTAATAGCTCCTGAATAATTTCCACTACCCATTCCTTAAATTCCTCTCTTTTCAACACATAGGTGGTAAAGTGCCAGTGTTTCATTTTTATTTCATTACCCTGTTTTTTTTATTTTAGTTATTATTGGTGCATGATCTGAAATAGTTATTGGGTGTGTATCAAGAACTTCAATTAAATGCACATGTTCCTGTGAAATGTAAATTCTGTCTAGCCTAGCCCAGTTTTTATATCTTGGAGAATAATATGAAAAATTCACTCTGAAATCCTAGTACTGAATTCACATATTCCATGCCAAATATTTTCATAAATTTCTTTAAAACTCTACCTTCCTTTTGTTATATTTTCCCCTTCTGGGCCCCTCAGACACACCTTCAATATTGCAAATCAAATTCCAGTCCCCACCTATAAGTAATATACCTTGCAGAAAGCTGATTATTTGTCCCAGAATTTTCTTATGCTCCATTATAGCAGTTTTCAGTGGAATATAAATACATGCCAGTGTAATCCTTCTCCCTTGCCAGTAGACCCTTAGTACTACAAATCTATCATGATTGCCTTTTTATCAACTTCTATTACTATTAGAACTCCTCTTGCAATTAATATAAGTATTCCTGTCCTTCATTGCCCTAGGTATTTTGCTGAATAACCATTCTGAAAACCTTTCTTTATCAAATTCACATGTTCAGTTCTTTCTAAGTGTGTCTCCTGTAGTATAGCAATTTGCACTCTACATTTTAATATAGTTCACTACTCTTTCCTTTTTTGTATACATCTGTGAGACCATTAATGTTTAAAGACATTACAAAAAGCATCATATTCATGAGGAATTATTATTCCCACCTTTTATGTATAACAGCTTTTTTCTTAAATGTCTAAGTCCAGCTTTTGTGTTACGTGTATGTACTGTTTCACAGGTTAATCTTTTATACAGTTGTTTCTTGTCATCTCCATTTGACCCTATGTCACATCTTATAGAATTTTCTGTTTTATTGAAAACCTTCAAACAAAAATACATCTACATAAACACATACACACACTCAGTACCCTCCTAAAACCTATTAAGTTAATAAAACACACAAAACTATGTACATCTTCAAATATTGAAGTTTTACCCTCCTAATAGGAACAAATGTTCCAAACTTACAGCCACACACACAGAATTGAGCTTACTTAAATTAAAGGTTAACTATGCTAAGACTCATGCTATAGCATGTGGTTGTATTAAGTGCTGTCTGGTTTTGTCTCATATTTATAGCTCTCTCAGCTGGGAAATACTTGAATTATTTCAGAAAAAATTTTCTCCAAGCCATTTCTCTTTATCAGATTGTCTGCTAGAGACATGTGAACCAGACACAAAACTGTTTGCTAGATAAAAAGCCTTATAATATTGAATATTCTTTTTCATTTACTTGCTTTCCCATAAAACTTGTTACTAGATTAAGCTAATGGCCTTAACCCAGTCATTCCCCTATGCAAGAATGAGAAAAAGCACACTTTTTTTTGTCATTCTCTTTTAACCAGATCTTTTTTTTTTTTTTTACATTGCGGTGCCTACATCTCTTAAAACTGAACAAGGAGAAAGAGAGAAGGGAGAAAGAAAAGGAAAGAAAACAACTGAAAAAAAATTTCCCTGGGATTCATGTAGCCATTTTTTCATGCAGGAACAGTGTAGCCATTCCTGCATGGAATATGGCCGTCAAGCGATCCAGCAGACAGCTGAACTGACGTGCACGAGCGTGCCTACACTGTTCCTGCATGGATACAGCTGCAAAATGCTAATTACCTCATTTTCTGGTGAAAACCATGCAAATGAGGTGAATTAGTGATTCACCAAGCAGCCAGGTATCCGTGCAGGAACAGTGTTAGTTGCAGCAATGTATTCGGTTACTAACCGAATACATTTCTGCAAATAACAAAATGGGGGCATGACAGCTCTCAGAAAAGCATATATTACAGTGGCTAGGCATGCCAATGGCCAAATATATGGCCATTGGCATGGAAAATCATTTTTTTATAACAATCAAACTTTTTTTTGGCCAGTCTCGGTCATTTAAGCATAGGACAGTGGCGTGCAAATGGGATTGGGTGGAAAATAAAAAAAAAAGGTGAAAACTCAGTTCTAAGGTAAATCTGCATTTTGCCATTATAGTTTATGACATGCAGAATGAAAACAATACCAGGGAACAGTGGTTGTCAAGGGGAAAGCCTTTGTGTAAGTGCAGTAACTATGGGTATGCAAATGAAGGGAAATTTACTAAGTCACAGAAATCTTCTAAGTCCCAAACTGTACTTAACCGTGTAGGTGCTCTAGCATGATGGAGTAACCAGGAGGAGCAACAGACATGAAAAGGGGGTGTGTAAGGCATGTTGTAAACACATTGGAGCCCTAAGGTGCACAGATAAGCTTAGCTAAGCATAACTAAGCAAGGTGTGTGTGTCTGAGCCTGTATTGTCTTATTCCATGAACTGAGGAGTATGTTCACGGCCAGGGGAGGGCCATTTCTTACTGTTTACATAAGGTAAATGGGTTTGCGCGGCACACACCCAGTCTAAAACAAAAACAGCAATGGCAGGACTATTTACATTTGGGCACCGGGTTTGTGAGGCATGCCTTGGGGCTTAAAAGGGGAGGAAATGGGAAGGGGAAAAAGAAAAAAAAAAGGAAAAATAGACTTAAAGCAATCAAGTACAAATAACATAGCTGGCAGGTGGAATACATCATAGTCAGCCAATCATACAGGCAGCATCTGCAGCACAACAGTATAAAGTATGGAAACACCTTACAGTCTGTTTTTTACCACAAACTCTGCACTGTTAGTGTATATATGCGGGGGAATTTTAACTGGAAAAATGTTAGGGGCTACCGTTGCTTTGGTCCATCAGTATGTGCTAGAGGCTGATGGCAGAGAGGAGGATAATGCCGACAACCACCACAGACCAAGGAGGAGGAGAAGAGTGTTCAGATCCAGGATAACTTACCAGGGGCTACATGATCTGGAGATAGTAGAGCACTACAGGGTGGGCAGAGACATACTTCAGCAAATCACTGAGCTGTGCCAGCCTCAACTCAGAGCTAGAACCAACAGAGGGAAACCCATCCCAGTGGATACCAAGGTATGTGTAGCCTTAAGAAGTCTAGCTACAGGTACTTTCCAAAGACCTACTGGGGACATTATGGGGGTCTCATAGGCATCTGCATCCAGGGTACTCCACCAGTTCCTAGATGCCAAGCGACCACATGTGGGTGAGCACATTCACTTCCCCAACACCCATGAAGAGAGGACCAACAATATGCATCTCTTCTACCGTGTAGCAGAATACCTGGAGGTACTGGGTGCCATAGACTGCACCACATCCACATTAAAGCACCGCCCGGTGAACAGGGTAGGGTCTACATAAACTGCAAGGGATTCCCCTTCATCAACTGCCAGGTCATGTGTAATGCCCAGGGCATTATCATGAATGTGTGTGCTGGCAGCCCTGGAAGCTATCATGACTCCCACATCTGGCATTCGTCACAGCCATACCAGACATTTGCCAGTGGGGGCATCCCATATGGTCATCTGGTGTGAGATGCTGGCTATGCACTGGAGCCGTGGATGATGACACCCATCAAAAATGCACACACACCCACACAAGAATGCCATAGTGAGGCACACACACAAACCAGGATCATTATAGAGCATGTGTTTAGAATGATCAAGTCACGGTTCTGCTGCCTTGACATCTGGTGGAGCCTTGCAGTACTCTCCAGCCACATGTGCATACATGTTCATAATATGTGCCATGCTACACGATACGATCCTCTGGAAACAGCTGCAGAAGGAATAGCACAGGAAAGGGCCACACAGCCCGCCACCATTGCCATGGTCCCCACAGGCACAGAGGGACTCACAGGATGAGACCCCTGATCCTGCTACCATAGGCAGATGGAGGCATGGCCAGTATGCTCAAGCCTTGGCAATGAGGCAATGCATAGTACACACACTGACACTGTAGGGACCCCAGGAACTGACACCTCTCTCTGACTCGCACACACAATAAAATGGATGACACACACATCACATTGCCTGTAACTTACCATGTATAGGCAGTGTACTGTGTACATCCAACATAGGCGGCCCTCAAGCACCATCCTCACAACTGCAGTAAGCACAAGGTAAGTAAGTCTTCTTAACAATAAATGAATGGAATAGTATGTTATGCTAGCATATCTATGGTAATGCTGCATGCATGCAAGGGAATGGGGTGGCCTACTGGGATAGCAGCACACAACTGACAGCTATGTGGGACACCAGGAAATGTCTGGCCAAATCTGGCCTCCTTACACTATGCAGTAGTACCCAAGGTGACAAATCCCACTGCAGCATATATGTGGGGACAACTAACTGGGGGGTCATAGGTCACAAGCATGGATAACGACCCCTCATACCCACACAGCAAGTCAGCTGTAGAAAACCACAGAGAAATATCTGGTAAAGGCACACAAATGGTGCAATCTTAAATTAACCCCCTACAGACTCACACAGTGATAGCACAGCAGGACCTGCAGTTGCAGTAAGGCTGTGAAGGGTAAGAAGTCTGAAACTCAAATGTATGCCAGTACAATCTGGTCTGGGCTCTTTACTAATATGCCTCTAGTCTACAAGACAGGGCACAACAGTATGGTAAATGGAACCAAAATGTAACACCATATACCCACATAAATGCAGTAACATGTATGTTTGCAGGGAAGTAGCAGCATAGCACACATTGGCAGGGCTGTACCAATACACATGAAAACATGTTGCCTGTCCACAATATGCAGGGGTCAATGAGCTATGTGTATTTGGGGTTAATACACTCTGGATCTGGCCAGCAAGTTCTCCTGGCAGTTGTCTCATACACTGGCTGTAGCCACACCTCACAAATGGCCTTGGGCAAGAATTTACATAGCTGCCCTCATAATATTGGTCTATGCATCATACAACTAGTATTCCTCTGGTAAAGCACTGTGATGATCTGAGGACTCTAGGTAATGACATGATACATTGCAGTTTCAGACTACATATATGTCAGAAAATGTCTGCTAAACAAAACAAGTACCCTGAGGAAAGTCCTGTATACTCCTAAGAGGTATGGCTGTAGCACACAAAACCCTGGACTGGTGTACACCTATCTCTGAAATGGAGTCCCACTCTAACTATAGAAGGTCACACTGGGCATGCTCCTACACTTAGAGAATCACAGGACATGTTGGAACCCACATTGGAATATATGACTGTGTTGTGTATATATGCCTGTGCATACAGTCAGCTATATACACCTCAAGTGTGTCCACACACACACACACACACACACACACACACACATCAGACAGGATTAACCTCAGCTAGCTGTAGGTGGCCCATATGTGATATATCTGCATCTGTTGCATGAGATACACACACACACACACACACACACACACACACACACACACACACACGGCAACAGATAGCAACATATGTCAAGCATACACACACATAGATGTGGGGAACTGAGAGACAGACACTGATACAGAGAGAGACACAGGGGGGCACAGACAGAGTGAGTCACACACACGGATACCCTGAATGGCATACAGTGATGTCCAGCTGTGGACAGTGGCATACCAGTTGTAAACAGTTGCACGTACCAGCATAAAAGGTGAGCCCCATTGTTTAACAGTACTGAGGTTGACTTTATAATATCACATCACCTGTGTGTGTGTGTGTGTGTGTGTGTGTGTGTGTGTGTGTGTGTGTGTGTGTGTGTGTGTGTGTGTGTGTGTGTGTCTCCATAGGTCTAAGTATTAGGCGACTCTTCCCACTCAGTACACTTCACATTGCCCTATTTCACAAGCTCTGCTGCTTTCATTCAGCTTAGAAGTACCACTGGACACTGATCACCTCTATAAGCTCTGTAGCACATGTGATAACTGCGTAACACTCTAGTAGAAATAACTAGATAGGTAGGGGTTCTAATCTCAATACTGGCAACTGTGTGTGTGTGTGTGTGTGTGTGTGTGTGTGTGTGTGTGTGTGTGTGTGTGTGTGTGAAACAGTTGTGTATGTAAGAGTGAGGGAGTGTGTGTTTGTAGGTGAAACAGTTTTAGGCCATTCCCACTCACACCACTTCCCAGTGCCCCACTTTATCAGTCCTGCTGATGTCATTCCCCTTATTGGCACCTTTGGCCAGTTGTCAGTTTAGTAAGCTTTGTAACATGTGTGTTAACTTCGTAACACTATAATACAAATTACTAGCTAGACAGGGGTTCTAATCTCAGATCTGTCAAATGAGTGTGTGTGTATGTTTGTAAGAATAAGTACTTTGATAAGTCTCCCACCCACTGCCCTACTTTATCACCCCTGCTGATGTCATTCCCCTTACCAGCATCTTTGGCCAGTTGTCAGCCCAGTAAGCTCTGTAGTGAGTGCGATAACTGTGTAATACTATAGCACAAATAACTAGAAAGGCAGGGGTTCTACTCTCAGATCTGGCAAACGTGTGTGTGTGTGTGTGTGTGTGTGTGTGTGTGTGTGTGTGTGTGTGTGTGTGTATGTTTGTAGAAAGAAGTATTTTGATAAGTTTCACACCCACTGGCCTACTTTATCAGTCATGCTGATGTCATTCCCCTTATCAGCACCTTTGGCCAGTTGTTAGCTCAGTAAGCTCTGTAGTGCATGTGATAACTGTGTAACACTATAGTACAAATAACTAGGTAGGTGGGGGATCTACTCTCAGGTCTGGCAAATGTGTGTGGGTGCAAAAATGTGTGTGTAATTGTGTATGTTTGTAGGAAGAAGTATTTTGATAAGTTTCCCACCCACTGGCCTACTTTATCAGTCATGCCGATGACACTCCCCTTATAGGTTCATAGGTGTGTACTAGGCTAATTGCCATGGAGTCATTACATGCCTAGCCCATATAAGTGCCCTGCCATTGTGCCACTCGACGTTAGTTCCCAGTGCCTCTATCAAGTAGAGCCACTGGAGTGATCCCTGGGGTGAACTTTCTATTACCCATCCACTCATCAAGATCTCTCTGGAACAGGATCATCTAGGTGTTTTGCTTGGCATGTATGGGAAGTCTATTCCAGGGCACGTGCAGTCCTGGGTGAGGAACCTGTCCCTCTAGCATGTTGTGTTGGTTGTGGTAATGAGGTCGGGGTCCCTGCAATGTGTGGTGCAGAGAGATTGGGATGTCTTTAGATGTAGCATTTGTAAAAGAGCTGGTTAAGGCATGGCTTTGCAAGTCAAGCAGAGATTGCCTCTAAGTAGGTGATATGAGACAGAGAATAGCTGGAGTCTTTTGAATCTGTCTGTGTAGGACATGTGTTTAATGCCTAGGATCCTCATTGTGAGGTACTTCTGTGGCCTCTCCAACTGTTGCAGGTGTCTAGTGAGGTACATGCCAAATGGGCCATTATACTTGATTATTGGTCTAATGAGGGAAGAGTACACAGAGACAATGTCCTCTTTCTTCCTGAATGCAAAACCCTTGGTAATGAGATGTGCCACATAGAAGGATTTCCTGACCACAGTGCCAATGTGGTGATTAAAGGAGAGGTTGCTGTCAACCTGTGTCCCCAGATCTCTTATAGATTCATAGGTTCATAGGTTGGTACTGGGCTATCTGCCGAAGGCATATATTAGCCCAGCCACATTGTGTGGTATTCACCGCCCCTTTAATAGTTCCCTAGACCCTTGTACTAGCAGCTAGTACCCTTGGCCCCTAGCTAGTAGTGCTGTTGGTGTGATCCCCGGTGTGAACTTTCTGTTACCCATCCACTCATCAAGGTTCCTCTTGAAGAGTGATAGTGAGGGGCTCTGTCTTATGTAGATCGGGACCCTGTTCCATAGTAAGGGAAGTCTCTGCGAAGGGAATCTATCCCTCCAGCATGTTCTATTCATTGTTGTGTTGAGGTTTATATCCCTAGAGCATGTAGCTCGAGTAGATTTGGTTTTGCTAAGATGGAGCATGTTTAACAATTCTGGGTTGGACATGGCTCTGTATGTTAGACAGAGATCGCCTCTGAGAAAGCGGTATGCAACAGAGAACAGACTTAGCTTTTTCAATCGTGCTGCATAGGGCAACTGTTTGAGGCCAGTAATCCTCTTGGTTAGGTACCTCTGTGGTCTCTCCAGCTGCTGGAGATGTCTAGCCAGGTACATTCCAATAGGTGCATTGTACTCAATAATAGGTCTGATGAGGGAAGAGTAGAGGGGCACCATTGCATCCTTAGATCCTGATGTGAACCCTTTCGTGATCAGATGGGTCACATAGAAGGATTTTCTAAGCAGTTTGGCAACATGGTTATCAAAGGAAAGCTGACTATCTACTTGGGTCCCTAGATCCCTTATTTCTTCTTCAGATTTCAGGGGATTACCTTCTATGTTGTAGTTTGCGGGTACTCTGTTTTTTCCAAAGGGGATTACTACGCATTTCTTTGCATTTAGCGTGAGACCATGGCTTTGACACCATGCATCAGTCTCATTTAGGCCCTTCTGGAGGATCTCCATATCAGCCGGAGACACTATTATAGCACCCAGTTTGCAGTCGTCCACAAACTTAGTCAGCCACAGCCCTTACGTGCTTGCCTGTACTTTTGAGAAGTATATGCCAAACAGGAGGGGCCCCAGGACAGAGCCCTGAGGCGCACCACTCATTACTGGTCTAGATTCGGACATAGATCCTGCTACTCTTACTTTATGGGATCTGTCTGAGAGCCAGTTTGCGATCCATCTTGTGACGTAAGGGTTTATGCCCAGGCTGGTGAGCTTATCACTAATACCTGAATGGGGAATGGTGTCAAGTGCTTTAGCAAGGTCAAGGTAAGCTGTGTGTACCTCCTTTCCCTTATCTATAGCCTGATTAACTATCTCAAAGAAATCCACCAGGTTCAGGAGGCATGATCTGCCCTTGACAAAGCTGAACTGTGTGGGGTCCAGCGACTGGAGGTTCCCATTCTCTCCATTTATGAGTTCCATAATGATTCGCTCCATAACCTTACAGATCAGACTGGTCAGGCTTATTGGTCGGTAGTTCCCAGGGTCAGTTGTGGCCCCACCCTTGTGTAGCGGGACCACCATTGCTGTGTGCCATTCTATGGGCACATATCCTGTGGAGAGACTGAACAGGGTATTAAGATGCAGGGTTAATTCCTTTTGGAGCTCGCGTATGACACAGCCTGGGACACCATCTGGTCCCATGGAGGCAGTGTTTTTAGCTTTAGATAGAGCCTTGTTAACCAATGTATCAGTAATAATTGGACTTACACAATCCCCTGGAATGGTAATAGGCCCTGTAGGTGGCGAGAGGGGGGAGAAATTTGCACTGAACCTGTCAGCCAAGATGATGGCAATGTCAAAAGGGTCAGTGTATTTTGTTCCATTTTGTACTAGCTCAGAACAGACCTGAGCATTGCCATTTAGGTTTTTGACGTAGCCGTAGAAGGCCTTATGGTTATCCTTGGCATCCTTGTAAACTTTATTTTCAAAATTAGCTTTAGTTGACTTGATGAGGGCCCTCAATTTCTTACTAATGCTGATCAGGGATGATTTTTCTACTTGAGATTTTGCCTTTATAAGTCTCCTCCTTTTATTGTAAAGTTTGCTTATGGCCAGGGTCCACCAGACTGGTTTCTTCTTGCTTGAGGAAGGAGTCTTGGTTTTATTTGGGATAGCACGGTCCATGCAATCCTGAAGATGCATATAGAGTGCCTTGGTGTAGGATTTCACATCCTGGATATCATTATCCTTTTGCAAGGGAATAGTGAAGCTTTCCACTTCGGATGCAAGTAGTTTGAAGTTTGCTTTGGAAAGGTTTTTGACTATGATTTCTTTGACTGGGGGAGGTGGAGGGGTGAGGATGTTCAGGGTTATCAGTTTGTGGTCGGATCTGACCAAAGGAGGGAGTGATAATGGGTGTGGTACAATGTGTGCCCATATTTGTGATGATTAAATCCAATGTACTGTCCCCTCTAGTGGGAGAACATACTAGTTGTTCAAGGGCATTTGAATTTATAAATTCTATGAATCGCTGAGCATAGGAGTTGGAACATTGGTAGTTCACCCAGTCTATACCAGGGTAGTTGAAATCACCCAAGATTATGGTATAACACTTACAGTGTTCAGTGAGTTCCCATCAATGTGGTACTTAGTGAGAACTGAGATTTTATCAAAGGGGCTGATGATGCATTTTGTGGTGTTAAGCTTCAGGCCATGGTTTCCACACCAGTCAGTGATCTCAGTGAGGCCTTTCTGTAGGATGTCTGCATCACTTGTGGAGTTAATGATGGCTCCCAACTTGCAGTTGTCTGTGAACTTGGTCAGCCAGAGTTCCTTCATGTTGGCCTGGACTCCTGAAAAGTATATGCTGAACAGGAGAATACCCAGGATTGATCCCTGTGGGACTCCACTCATCACTGGCTGGTAGTCTGACTTGGAGCTCGCTACTTTCACACTGTGTGTTCTATTTGTGAGCCAATTTACAACCCCCCTAGCGATACAGGGGTTAATGCCTAGTTTGGTGGGTTCATCAACAATTCCTGACTGAGGAATGGTATCAAGAGCCTTGGCCAGATTGATGTAGGCTGTATGCAGTGCCTTACTGTCATACACAGCACTGGTGACTGACTCAAAGAAGTCAACCAGGTTGAGCAGGAATGATCTCCCTTTCACAAAGCCAAACTGTGTGGGTTCCAGAGTTAGGAGATTACCTATATGTTTGTCGATCAGGTCCCTGATGACGTGCTTCATAGCTATACATATCAGACTTGTCAGGCTAATGGGCTGATAATTCCCAGGGTCTGTAGTTGCCAAACCTTTATGAAGAGGGATGACTGTAGCAGTGCACCATTTGGGAGGGACAAATCCTGAGGTGAGGCTGTGACTGAACAGGGCACACAGATGTAGTGCCTGGTATCTTTGTAGTTGATGTAGAACACAGTCAGGGATAAGTTTGGGTCTCATGGAAGCTGTATTCTTGCCCATGGACAATGCAGGTGTAATCTAGGTGGCAGTAATCCTGGGTGCCTGTCATTCATTTGGCATTCTGATTCTTCCCCTGGGGGAACAGAGGGGTAAAGCTGGCACTGAATGTGTTGGCAAGAATGTTGGCAATATCTGTTGGCTCAGTGTAGGAGGTAGCATTGTGCAGTAACTCAGAGCACTTCTGGGTATTGCCGTGGAAGTTTTTGATATAACTATCAAAGGATTTGTGACTGTTGTCAGTGTCTGCTGCAATTCTGCCATCACAGCTGGCTTTAGATGATTTCATGAGGGATCTCAACTTGTTGTTGAGGCTAATAAGGGAGTTTTACCACTCTTGGGACTCCACCTTTTTCTGCAACAGTTTCTTCCTTCTGTTTTACATGTTATTAATGGCAGGAGACCACCAGATTGGCCTCCAGTGTTTGGAGGACAGTGTCATGGTTCTGTTGGGTATGGCTAGTTCCATGCATTTATGTACATGTTTGTACAGTGCATTTGTGTATGATTCAGTAGTCATGCAGGCCTTTTCCATTGTCATGGGTGCTGTGAAATTAGCCACCTCTTTTTAGGAGTCCAAAGTCAGCTTTGGAGAAGTTTTTCAAGGTGGTTACCTTTGTGGGGGAGGGGTGAGATGTGGATTTCCATGCCAATTAGTTTATGGTTGGATCTGACCAGGTATGGATTGACTACTGTTGTCAAGCAATGGTCCCATATGTTAGTAATCAACATAGGTCAAGGATGTTGCTTCCTCTACTGGGTGTCAGAATGAGCTGGTCCAGGGCATTGGAAGTGATGAATTCCAGGAAGCGTTGGGCTAGTGTATTAGTGTGTGATTATCTTTCCCTGTTGATGGAGGGCTAGTTGAGCTCTCCTGGTATGAGAGAGTTAGGTTGGACCTTGATAGATTCCAGGTTGTTGAGGAATGTGGATTGAGAGTCTAGGGACATGGATAGGGACCTATAGCAGGCTATGACCTGGATTGAACTATTACCCAAGGTCAGTTGTACCTGAAGTATCTCAGATGCATTATGCTGGGATACTACTCTGGAGGTGTGCATATCCTTTATTAATATGGAGACATCACCACCTTTGGAGCTGTAGTCCATGTTTTGGGGCTGACAGGTGTGAAATGAGTTACAGCCTGGTAGTGCAGGGGTGCTGTCTGCTGCTGTAAACCAGGTCCCCATTACAGCACAAATGTCAATGTTCTCCATTTTGAAGGGTGCTTCAAGTGGCTGCCTCTCAAGACGTAGATGTCTAGTGTTGAGTAGCATGGCCCTCAGATTGCATATATTTATAGCTGTTATGGTGGTAATTTAATTTGGAACACCATCTAAAAAGGCACTATAGGGGTGGCAAGACACATAGCCAGTACCTGGAAACCCAGGGGTGACAGATGTAGGCCATCTCTGGCAAGCCATGTCATCCCTGGTAGACAGATACTGGATCCTTTGAGAATGACACCAGACACTTAAGCCAATTGTTGAATTCAATCATTTGTTGTTGTCATACTACTGAGTGACAGTAGTATACTGCTCAGGGTTACTGTCATGCCTGCCTGGCCCACATAATCAGAGAGCTCCACCATGTCTCTTTTCATGTAGTCCAGGGAGGTGCAGCTCAGGTCATTCACACACACATGGACAATGGCAGAGTGATACTTGTAGTTGTTCTGGAGTGACCTGACTGGGTGTGTTATGTGTTGGATTCTAGCACCTGATAGACAGCTGACTGTTACATTTTCTATATTCAACCTAGTGAGTGGGACATCTGTGTGTCTCACTATTGAGTCACCTATGATTACTGTATTAGGCAAGGTGGTTAGCCTTAGGGGCTTAGGCTGAGGGGCACACTGAGTAGGTGAGATATGTGTCTTGTGGTTTGTGCTGTGTTGTGGTGGTCAAGTGGGTGTCTGTCTTGGTGGTCTCTGCTGTTTGGGTAAATGTCTATTGAGTGTCTTTGTGAAGGTGGGTGTGCGTTTTTGTTTCTATGTCAGAGCTGTGATAGTGGCTGTTCTGGATGGGTATGTGTTTCATGTGGTGTGGTGCAGGTGTTGACCCTTCTCCTCTTGACCAGCTAGTCCAGTCTTCGCTGGAGAGTGCATATCTTCCAATTTGGTGATATAGGGGTATCTCTCACAAGTCTGAGTGTTGGGAGTTTAGAGGAGAGGGTTGTCTGTGTATATGAGGTAGTTGCAACAATGCCTCAGAATGCCCAAGTGCACCAGATTAATGAGCAAAAGCACAGAGAACTGCACTTTAATCATGACAGGAGAGGTGGTCATAACTACTAAGTACTGGAGCTAATTCCATGAGGAAAGACTACTGCTGATGGCTCTCAGGAGTGCTAGAATAATTGATACAAAAACCTGTTGAAGTGCAAAGTTGCTAGCCTATTTGAAGTGCAAGAAAGAAAGAACTAGCAAGATCTAAGGGAAAAACTGAAGTCAGACTTTCTGGCACCTGTAATAGTTTACCTCAGCTGTGCAGTTACCAGCACCTTTGGCCAGTTCGCAGCCCGGTAAGCTGTGTAGAGCATGCGATAACTGTGTAACACTATAGTACAGATAACTAGATAGACAGGGGTTCTAATCTCAATACTGGTGTGTGTGTGTGTGTGTGTGTGTGTGTGTGTGTGTGTGTGTGTGTGTGTGTGTGTGTGTGTGTGTGTGTGTGTGTGTGTGTGTGTGTGTGTGTGATTTTGTGTGTGTGTGTGTGTGTGTGTGTGTGTGTGTGTGTGTGTGTGTGTGTGTGTGTGTGTGTGCATCATATACTGTGTGGGTTATACCATTTTGAGTTGTGTACCACCCTGTAAACTTCCCATCACCCAACTTTACTAGGCCTGCTGATGTCATTCACCTTAGAAGTACATTGGGATGAGGTGAAATTATGTAAGCTCTGTGGTACATTTGATAACTGTGTAGCACTATAGTAGTAACAACTAGATAGGTAGAGGTTCTAATCTCAATACTGGCAAGTGTGTGTGTCTTTGGGTGAAGATCATATCCTGTTTGGCTGATACCATTTTGATGTGTGTACCATCCACGCATGTTTACCACCTCCCGATGGCATTACTTTATATAGCGTGGTAACAGCATCTGCCTCACATGCAGCATGTTAAACCATTCTGCAGGCCATACCAGTCCTCCGTACATATGTGTATGGAATATCCAGATGTTTGCAACCTATATGTGGTCTGTGTTCCTTAACAATGCCCATGTATGTGATATTGTTGCCAAATCAGCCACAGTGAGTATAGTGACACACATGCCAGTGTCAGGTATCATACCTAACTGAAACATCATGCTGATACAACATCTGCTACACTACCACTTGTCCAGGCTTATAGGAGCAATACATGACTCCACATCCTATTTCTGGTGGATTATCTCACCCTCCATAAAGGCATTCAGAACATTACATGTTGTAAGAGGTAGTGTGTTATGTCCCATGCATATAATCTATGTGGGGCATGTCATGTGTATGTAGTAGTACAGTACATCAAAGTGAAAATGTAGGTTTACTAATCTGTCTGTTGCCAACTGTGTTTGTGTTACTGTGTGCACATTCTCTGTGTCAGTCCTTACTGTGTGTATGCAAAGGATATACCATTTTATCTCCCTGTTCCACCCGGTGAACTCAGGAATACATACCACAAACCTGTCATACACAGTATCATGCATGCCCTCATCAACTGCATCAGGGTTGAGTGTATGGGAAAGAAATGGCAGGGCCAAAAGGTGTTGACAGGTGAATCTGTTGCAGTTAATGTAATGACTATGCTTGTGAGAGACCTGCTGACAGTACTGCAGTAACCTGTTCTGTATGTATGAGCCTGTGGTACTACACAACACTGAGCTGACATGTCTGAAGGCTACCTGTCTGTGACAAGGGGTATGTATGCAAGGTCACACTGTCTGACAACAGTGTCCCTCACACACTGTTGCATGCATACACACCTGGTACATGTACATATAAAGCTGTACCTTGCCTATGACATGGTCAGTGTATTCCCACTCTGCCAAACCCCCCTCTCTGGAATGTCTGCAGGACCATAGCCTGCAGATGCAAGACACCTGGAACACAAACAGAATACAGCATATCAGACTACATTCAGTCAGTGGTACTAACAGCAATAATGCATCCTGGCTAATAAGGTACATACATCTGTATGTGTACCCATAACAAATGCAAACAGACAGCACCTTACATAGTATTACATAGCTAGACTGTACTATATTCACCCTGTGCATCAGACCCATATTAGCATGCCCCTGCATCAATGTTATGGATGACAGGGATGTGGCACAGGTATCATCATATGCACAGGGTGTGGTGTGGGTTTGCCAGAGGCCTAGGCTGGGCCATATGGTTGACATCATGTGTGTGTGTGTTTGGAGGGGTATCCATTAGATGGGCTGTGCAGAGGTGCTATGTGTGTGTGGAGGTGACCTGCCTGTGATACAGATATGTGTGTGTATGTATGCACACAGTCTAGTAATCTCCACTGGGACCTTACCTGCATGCTCCTCATCCATTGTCTGGGTGCCATCCACCTCAAGCACAAGGGGGTATGTATTCTGATGTTGTACTAGGATGGGTGCCCCAAGGTTGCTGAGGAGCCCCTCTGTGGGTGTCAGTGGGGACTGCATGGCTGGGCCTGTGGCTGTGCAGTCCCTGGCCTCTGCAACAACCCTTTGCCAGGCATGGAGTATGATGTCATTTGCACGATGCCAGACCTGCTCATATGTAAATGCATGCAGACCAATATCATTTACCCTGTGGGCAAGGTCATCCCACAGGCCGATCCTCTCCCACAGATGTTGCTGGCTCCAGTCAAATATTATGGCATGGTTCTGTAGTATGGCTTCTATGATTATATTTGTCTCAGCCGCTGAGAAAATTGACCTTTGCTGATGCAACATTGCACCTGGAAGACATAAAAAGGGAAATACATCACAGGACCTCATACATTTGGCAACAGTATGTACAGACAAAAAGACTTTAAAATTAGTAGAGCCACGGAGTGCCAATAAGTGATCCAACACCTTTCTTTTCACAGTCACAACTCCTGTTGTGAAGCCAATCGAATGTTGGTAGTAAAGAGTTTAACAAATACTTGCAATGAAAATTAACAAAATCCACTATAATGCGCTGTCATCAAACCCGTAATTATTCCCAACAGCTTAATGCCGATAAATACTCCTCATAGGCATTCCAAACAGCAGACCAGCTCCGAATAAAAATCGCTACTTTATTAGCAAAATACTCTAAAGTTGCAAAACGAACCTCTACATATTCATGTCCGAGGTTAAACAAACATAACACTTAAAGCGTGTTCATTAAAAACATTAAATAAACATACAAATGAATATACAAATGAGTAACAGCGGACTTATTGTAATGGTTTAGCGCTTTCACCCATAGCTTATGGGCTTCTTCAGAACACCATCTTTTAAAACTGTCCACCTTTTAAAACTTCCAAGGTGCCAAACTAAAATGTAACTTCAAAAATTTTAAAGTAACAGTACTTGATGTTATTTACTTCGTACGCTAATTAAAATACTTAACTGTTTACAATAATTAGCCACCCAATTCATTCTTTTGCACTACTTTGTTAGTACTATAATGCAAAATGACAAATAATTACAATGTATCATAATTTTGAATGACTTAAGCAATATTAATTTCCAAATGCATCAATTAATGACTATACATAAATACTATGTTACCACAGATTACAATGGTTAAAATAGTCTGACTGTTTAAATGCCCACATATTATTGTACAAATCTTTCCTCGTTGTTATTTTATTGCTTATTATACCTTCAATGTTTGTATTTCATAATATAAAAAAATTTTAAATATTAAAATATTAAAATAATAAGATTTTATAATACAAAATATACAATATTATATATAAATTGTTTATAATATATTTATAAAATATTGGTAAAATCAGCCAGTTTCAGTCCATCAACATGACTGTTGAATAATATATAAAATATGATTACACAATGTAATTTAAATATGGTACTGCTTAAACCACTACTTTTTCATTTTAAATGAGGTTATATAATGCTGTCACATGGAATATATGTACTACTAAACCCAGATAAATCTGGTTGCTTTATAACTAAGGTTTAAGTTGTTTTTAAAGCATAATTAACTGCATGTTCACCTCAAGAATAGCCTTCATTGAAATACTGTCATTGAGGCCCGGGGGTGTGGTGGCATCTGTAAATAACTGCCACCATGCTTCACAATAATTTAATATTTTTCTGTTATCTCTGGGATAATTTCTGACAACATCTAACAAGGCAAATTTTAAATTATGTTTTGGACCATTCTGTTCAATATGTTTGAATAAAGCACTTTTTTGGTACATTTTTCTTATGTTATAAATATGTTCATATATATGTTTTTTTAGGCTTCTTTCTGTTTTTCCCACGTAGTAACTTGAACACTCTTGACAAATAGCAATATAAACCATCATCTTGGTGTTACAATTCCCCTTAATTAGCCTAATTTTTGGCCTAGTTATATTTTTAAATACTATTTATTTGTTATTATCGAAAATATAACAACACTGGCTACATGATCCACATTTGGTAGTATGTTGGTTGGTATCCTTAACTTTTTCATTTCTCTGTGTACTTCCCTTTTCCAAGTATCTTTTAATGTTGGCTCCCATCTTGTACACAAAATCTGTTTTGTCACCAATGAAATTCCTTACTGTCCCATCACTGGATAAAATGTACCAATATTTTTTTATAATTTGTATAACATCCTCAGTTTTTGGACTGTATAATAAAATGAATGCCCTTTGTTTATTTCCTTCCAAGTGATTTCTTGCCAATACACTTCCATTAGTTCCATTAATCTTATTAACTTCATTACCTATCCCTAACAAGGGTTTATATGTTGCACCCCAAAGTCCTATTACATAGGTATCCACTTCATCTAATAATTTCTGGGGATAACCCCTTTCATAGAACAAAGTGTGAATGTGTCCAATTTCCTCCATTAAGGTTTTATATTCAGTAGTCATTCTCATAGCCCTAATGCATTTGGCCCTTATATATATTCTTTTTAACTTCTTGGGATGACAACTTTCATATGCCAAATAATCATTGAAAAAAGTCTCTTTTCTGTACATTATTGACTGTAAAATCCCTCTTTCAGAATAAACTAAAGTGTCAAGGTATGCCATACCACCTTTGTTATAGGAATACGTGAATTTCAAAAAATCACTGCTATTGTTGAGAAACTGAATGAACTCTAATAAACATTCTTTGCTAGAATTCCAAATTATATAAATATTGTCCAGAAACCTAACATAATGGACAATGTACTGAAAATAATTGTTTGGAGAAATGACTGTATCTTCCCAGTCTAGCATGACTAGGTTGGCGTATATGGGAGCACAAGCGGCTCCCATAGCCACCCCCCTAGTCTGTCTGAAATGCTCCCTTCATAATATATGAAATTATTGTCTAAAACAATGTCTAACATTTCCAAGAATAAACTTACCTCATCCCATTCAATTCCTGCATACTTTCTGATAGTATTGCCAAATGCCTCAAGACCTGTTGTTTTGGGAATACAGGAAAAAAGATCTACAACATCAATAGTAACGAACATATATCCCTCATTCCATACTTGTGTGGGAAAGTGTCTCAAAAATTCCCAAGAATCTTTAACAAGATGGGTAATATTTTCGTAAATGTGTTTTAATTTGATGTCTATGTATTTTCCCAAGGGATACGTTTTGGACTTGCTACCAGAGATGATAGGTCTAAAGGGTGGATCAGTTATATTTTTATGGATTTTCGGAATACCTACCATGGTGGCCAATCTAGGGCATTTCACCCTTAAGAACTTATGTGTCTTTGTCAATCCTACCATCAATCAAAAATTCTTCTATATAACTGTCTATTCTCTGATATGCGATATTAATCTCATTCAACGATGTAGGTACATAATTCCCTGATCCATATAAGATGTTGTGTATCTTATTAGTATACTCCAAGTTGTCATATAATACTACCCCTCCGCCTTTATCTGGTTTCATTACCCTTATACTACCATATTTGTGCAAATTGCTGAGTATATCTTTTTCCTCATAAGTCAAACTGTAATCAACGTGCACATTCTTATTTTCTTTGTACAATCTATAAATGTCTCTGGACACAATTTTTTCATATATCTCTATAGTGGGATGATGTACCGGTACAAATGTACTCGGAACTGTAAGACCGGGTCTCTCTTTTGTTTAATCACATCTCTTTGATTTTGTTCCGTGTTGTTGAACATAATAGCTAAATTCATTTTCATTGTAAATTTCTTCAGTTCTACTAAACAATCAACCAGATTGAATTTAGGAGTGAGGATGAACTTCATTCCTTTCGACAAAAGGGTAAAATGTGCCTGTGTGATCGTAATGTTGGCATGATTGTATATATTGAAACCATTCCAGGTATGTGTAAGCCCATTGACAATAATAACCTCGGGTTTGGATGTGTTGCCATCCTTTTCTTTCACTACCAGCGATTTTCCCAATACCTCTGTTTGTATTGATCTTTCTGGTAAGGATTCTTCGCTTGATACCTGTATGGTTCTCCCTGTTGTACCTGTTCCCACCAAAAATGTGAATGGTCGTTGTCCCTACGATTGTAAATTCCTTGATTTTTTTGTTCCTTCCTATTCCTCTCCTCTGGTTCCTCATTCTTTCTACCCCAAATGTATGCCTTACCTTGCTTTTAATGTTCAACATCCCTTTTTATCTTTATTTTGTTTGTTTTTACTTAGAGTGAGTATCAATTTTTCAGCTAAAATAAAGTGATTGTTGTACATTCTTTCCCATTCCATAAAAAGTAAATCTATAGTAATTTTCATATTCAAGTCCTCAGTTTCTTGGATGAGTCTACCTATTTTTTCATCATTGTGTTTGATAATAAGTCTCATAAATTTAGTTCCACATTCATCAAAAAACTGGTTAGATTCACTAATAACCTTGTCATTTAACATTAATCCCATAGGTTGCTTAAAACACCTAAGCCATTTGGGGACAATTTCCATAGATATACATTTATGTAAATAAGCATTGTCTATCTTAATGCTGTTGATACTTTTCAATTTTTTCCCCAACAAAAACAACATATCCTTTAATGTCCCCAATGTTTCAAAACTGTTGGGATTATTGTCATATCGTATATCATTAATGCCAAGGTTACAATCAATTTCCATGAATCTGTTAAATCTGTTGTAACCAGTGCCATTCACATGTCCAGCATTGCTAATAACCTGTGATTGTTGATTGTCTTTAGATACAGTACCTTTCTTGTTGTATTCCTGTTTTCCAACTGCATTGGAATATGTTTTAGTAGGGATAGGCCTCTTGGGTTTAGTGCCCACCTGCTTGGATTCTTCTTCTACATCGTAAATAGAAAAATCAAATGTAAAATTGGAGCCAGAATGATTACTGCTGTGTATAGGCTCCGTTATGTTAAAAACATGATCTATGTCTATAGGACAATCATTATCCATGTTTCCTTGCCCATTGGGTATAGGATAGTTGTCCAATAATGAATCAATACTCTCATCAGTTCTATGTGCTTTTTGGGTGGTCTTAGGTAACTTGTTGATTGATGCATGTTGTAATTCTTCTTTCTGAGTGTGAGTCACAGTTTGCTGTTGTTCCTTAAAGCCAGTGAAATGAGAACCACTAGCTGGCGCCTTATCGTTTGTGTATGTAGTAATGATCCCAAGGGTAGAGATAACAGAAAAATATTAAATTATCGTGAAGCATGGTGGCAGTTATTTACAGATGCCACCACACCCCCGGGCCTCAATGACAGTATTTCAATGAAGGCTATTCTTGAGGTGAACATGTAGTTAATTATGCTTTAAAAACAACTTGAACCTTAGTTATTAAGCAACCAGATTTATCTGGGTTTAGTAGCACATATATTCCATGTGACAGCATTATATAACCTCATTTAAAATGAAAAAGTAGTGGTTTAAGCAGTACCATATTTAAATTACATTGTGTAATCATATTTTATATATTATTCAACAGTCATGTTGATGGACTGAAACTGGTTGATTTTACCAATATTTTATAAATATATTATAAACAATTTATATATAATATTGTATATTTTGTATTATAAAATCTTATTATTTTAATATTTAAATATTTTTATATTATGAAATACAAACATTGAAGGTATAATAAGCAATAAAATAACAACAAGGAAAGATTTGCACAATAATATGTGGACATTTAAACAGTCAGACTATTTTAACCATTGTAATCTGTGGTAACATAGTATTTATGTATAGTCATTAATTGATGCATTTGGAAATTAATATTGCTTAAGTCATTCAAAATTATGATACATTGTAATTATTTGTCATTTTGCATTATAGTACTAACAAAGTAGTGCAAAAGAATGAATTGGGTGGCTAATTACTGTAAACAGTTAAGTATTGTACTTAGCGTACGAAGTAAATAACATCAAGTACTGTTACTTTAAAATTTTGGAAGTTACATTTTAGTTTGGCGCCTTGGAAGTTTTAAAAGGCGGACAGTTTAAAAAGATGGTGTTCTGAAGAAGCCCATAAGCTCTGGGTGAAAGCGTTAAATGTTACAATACGTCTGCTGTTACTCTTTTTTATATTCATTTGTATGTTTATTTAATGTTTTTAATGAACACGCTTTAAGTGTTATGTTTGTTTAACCTCGGACATGAATATGTAGAGGTTCGTTTAGCAACTTTAGAGTATTTTGCTAATAAAGTAGCAATTTTTATTCAGTGCTGGTGTGCTGTTCGAAATGCCTATCAGGAGTATTTATCGGCATTAAGCTGTTGGGAATAATTACGGGTTTGTGGACAGCACATTACAGTGGATTTTGTTAATTCTCATTGCAAGTATTTGTTAAACTTTTTACTGCTAACATTCGATTGGCTTCACAACGGGAGTTGTGACTGTGAAAAGAAAGGTGTTGGATCACTTATTGGCACTCTGTGGCTCTACTAACAGTATGTACAAAACCTGCACATCTACATTGAATACTAGTAGCCACCACTCAAAACCACTCCATACCCCTGTAATCTATCAGCACTGTATCAGCTTGCATTGCACTCCTGGTCCTGATGTGTCATATTCCCCCCAAGTTAATTGCATAATCCTATATTCCTCTTTCATGTTTGTGTAAAGGGATGACATTGGCAATCTTCCATCTGGATGGGGTGTGGATGGTGCCAAGGCTTGGTGTGACTACAGTGTGTAATGGAGCTGGCAGCACATGTCTGAGTTCATGCATCATATAATGATGCATATTCTGTATACTTAGATATACTATAATGATGTAAACCTATTTTGTTTATATTGTATATACTTTATATATGTACTGGAGCTTTTCTCCACGGGTCTCCACTGAAAATGGGCCACTAGCCCAGCTGAACTAACCCGGTTAACAACCAATAAATAAATAAATAAATGAATAAATGTAGGATGCAGACAAGGATGTTATCAGGTCCCATGGATACTTACATTTGTTGCCTTTCAGTAGGCAATATGTACCTGCTCACTGGTGATGAGGGGAGGGGTGTGGGTGCTGTGCATATCCACCTATAGTCATGCTAAGCCAGAGGGTGATGTTTGCCCTAAACCTATCTGCAGCAGGTTGGCTATAGCTATGTTATGTGTCTATGTGGTCTGATTGACCACCATTACAGGGTGGGTTGGTTTGTTGCCTCTGAGATTGCAGACATATGTGAAGATGGTCTTGTGATTGCCTTGGTGGATGTGTCCAATTTGTACTCATAGTTAGCCTTACAGTACTCTGCCTGTGACCTTATATGCTTGATCAGACAAAGGCTGAGTTGATGCCAAGTTGGTGTCTGCTCCTAATTTGCCCTGTACAGCCAATATAGGGACCAAGTCTGATGTTTGTGCATTGTTACTGTCCTGCAAAGGGGATTACTCTACTTTGGTGGAAGCAGGTTTTACAAGTAAGGTATTTCTGAGTCCATACAGCTATGTTGATGTTCATATAGCTGTTTGTAGTAGGCATGGACAAACAGTCATAACACAGTTGGACACCTCTTCAATTTCAAACAGATAATCATGTTTATTGTAGTACCCATGGCTATGTCAGGGCAATGCAACAACCAGTAGCTGTAGAAATGTCACTCTGTTGGATGCACAGTAACTAAGATTGTACACGTGTACAACATGTAGAGCTTATTTAACTGCCATTTTTCATCCTATGTCTGTTGTTTAGCAGCGGCCAGATACACCTACTCATACTGACTTGTCTTGTGCACAGGTAATACTCAATATAAATTTCTGTTGTATGTCAGTATGGCACACTGTATTCACACTCTTGCTGCCCAGTCATCCCTCTCAACCCATTAGAGCAGGACATTTGTAGGACACCACACATACATGGGAGGCAATGGGACAAAATTAGTGACACTGTCTTAATATTGCTGTAACACACAAGTCATTCGATAGCACAGTAGCCATTGCATTGACAGACATATCCTGGAGGATGTCCAACACTCATATGGCAGGAAGAGAGGAGAAAGGCTAGGAGTGTGGCAGTGAGAGTTAGAACTTTTAATGTTGGCAGTATGACTGGTATAGGGACAGAGCTAGCTGATATGATGGCCAGAGAAAGGTTGATATATTGTGTGTGGAAGAGACCAGATGGAAGGGGAGTATGGCTAGGTGTATCAGAGGCAGGTCACAATTGTGCTATCAGGTTGTGGATGGGAGTGGAAAAGGGGTAGGGATTATCTTGAAGGAACAGTATGCCAAGAGTGTTTTAGGAGGATGACATGAGTGTCTGATAGAGTGATGTTTATGAATCTGGAAATTGATGGTGTAATGATGAATGTTGTTAGTGCATATGCTATGCAAGTTGGTTGTGCGATGGATGAGAAAGAGAAATGTGAAGTCAGTTGGATGATGTGGTGATGACTGTAAACAAGGGTGAGAGAGTGGTGATTGCAGCAGATTTCAATGGCCATTTTGATGAAGGGAAGAGAGAGGATCAGGAAGGGATGGGTATGTATGGTGTTAACCAAAGGAATGCAGATGGTGAGATGGTAGTAGATTTTGCAAAAAGGATGGACATGGCTGTGGTGAATACATACTATAACAAGAGGGAGGAGCATAAGGTGACATGCAAAAGTAGAGGATGAGGCACATAGGTGGAATATATCCAACGTAGGAGGGCCAGTTTGAAGGAGATTGGAGACTGTAAAGTGGTGACAGGGGAAAGTGTAGTTAGGCAGCAGAGATTGTTGGTCTGTAAGATGACATTGATGATCAAGAAGAGGAAGAGTGTGAGAGCAGCACCAAGGCTCAAATGGTGAAAAATGGAAAAGGGTGATTGTGAGGTGGAGTTCAGGGAAGAGTTAAGACAGGTACTGGGTGGCAGTGACGATTTACCATATATCTGGGTAAGTACAGCGGAGCTAGTAAGGGAGACAGCTAGAAAGGTGCTTGGTGAGACATGTGGATGGAGGAAGGTGTACAAGGACACCTGGTGGTGGACTGAGGAAGTACAGGACAGTACAGAGAGAAAAAGGTTGTGGATGAAGGAGTGGGATTGTCAGAGAGAGATGAGGAAAGTAGACAAAAGTATAAGGAGATGAGGTGCATGGCAAAGAGAGAGGTGGCAAAGGCTAAGGATAAGGCATATGAAGACTTGTATGACAGGTTGGACACTAAGGAGGGATGAAAGGACTTGTACCCATTGGCTAGACAGAAGAACTGAGCTAGGAAAGATATTCAGCAGATAAGGGTGCTATTGGATAATGACAGAAACGTACTCACAAGCGAGGAGAGTGTGTTGAGCACATGGACAGAGTACTTTGAGAGGCTGATGAATGAAGAGGATGAGAGAGAGATGGTTGGATGATGTGGGTATGGTGAATCAGGAAGTACAACGGCTTACCAAGGAGGAAGTAAGGATAGCTATGAAGAGGATGAATACTGGAAATGCAGTTGGTCCACATGACATACCTGTAGTAGCATGGAGGTGTTTAGGGGAAATGGCAGTGGTGTTTTTAACCAGATTGTTTAATGATATCTTGGAAAGTTAGAGGTTGCATGTGGAGTGGGGAGAAAGTGTTTGTGTACATTTTTAAGAATCAGGTTGATGTGCAGAGCTGTAGTAACTACATAGGGATAACATTAATCAGTCACAGCATGAAGTCATGGAAAAGAGTAGTGAAAGCTAGGTTAAGCAGGGAGGTGATGACTAGTGGTCGGCAGTATGGTTTCATGCCAGGAAAGAGCAATACAGATGCGATGTTTGCTCTGAGAGTGTTGGTGGAGAAGTACAGAGAAGGTCAGGAGTTGCTTTGTGTCTTTCTGGACATAGAGAAAGCATATGACAGGGTGCCTAGAGAGGAGTTGTGGTATTGTATGAGGAAGTCATGAGTGGCAAAGATAAATGCAAGACTGGTACAGGATATGTACAAGGGTGGTGTGACAGTGGTGAGGTCTGTGGTGGGAGTGACGGATGCGTTTAAGGTGGAGGTGAGATAACATCAGGGATCAGCTGTGAGCCCTTTCTTATAGGTTCATAGGTAGGCACTAGGCTATCTGCCCAAGGGCCTATGTAAGCCTAGCCAACAAGGTTCCCTGGTTTACGTCACCCAAGAAAGTTACATTTCTGTGCCCCTGTCGAGCAGAGCCACAGAAGTTATCCCTGGGGTGTATTTCCTATTTCCCATCCACTCATCAATATTTTTCTTGAAGAGTGCTAATGAGGAACTTTGCTAGACATAGATGGGTAGCTTGTTCCAGAGTATAGGAAGTCTCTGGAACAGGAATCTATCCATCCAGCATGTCCAGTTTATTGTGCTGACAAGGTTTAGGTCCCCAGAGCATGTATCTCATGGGGACTGGGATTTCTTTAGGTGTAGCATGTCCAACATCTCTGGGTTTAACATAGCTTTATATGTTAGGCAGAGATCTCCTTGGAGTAGGCGATATGCTACAATGTAAAGCTGGAGTTTTTTTGAGACAGTCAGTGTAGGGCATCTGTTTGTGGCCAGTAATCCTCTTTGTGAGGTACTTCTGTGGCCTTTCCAGCTGCTACAGATGTCTTGTGAGGTACATTCCAAAAAGGGCGTTGTACTCTATAATGGGTCTAATGAGTGCCAAGTAGAGGGGAACAATGACCTCTTTTTTCCTGGATGAGAACCCTTTTGTGATGAAGTGTGCCACATAGAAGGATTTCCTGACTACTGTGGCGATGTGATTATCAAAGGAGAGACTACTGTCCATATTGGTCCCAAGGTCTCTTATCACACATTCGGCATTAAGTAGACTGCTGTTTATGTGGTAGTTTATGGGTACAGAGTTTTTACCAAAGGGGATGACAATGCACTTTTTGGCATTGAGCTTGAGGCCATGCCTCTGACACCAGGCATCTGTCTCAGTGAGGCCCTTCTGTAGGATTTCCACATCATTTGGGGACTCAACTATGTCTCCTATTTTGCAGTCATCTGTGAAATTCATTAGCCAGAGGCCTTCTGTGTTAGCCTGTACTTCAGAGAAGTAGATACCAAACAGGAAAGGTTCCAGGACTGAACCCTATGGTACTCCATTTGTCACTGGTTTGAAGTCAGATTTGGAGTCTGCAACTTTTACAGTGTGGGTTCAGTGAGCCAGTTGGCAACCCATCTTGTGATGTAGGGATTTATACCTAGTTTATTGAGTTTAGCTATAATTCCAAAATGGGGGATGATGTTGAAAGCTTTGGCGAGGTCAAGATTGGCTGTGTGAACCACTTTACCCTCATCTACAGCTTTGGTGACTGCCTCAAAGAAGTCAATCAGGTTCAGAAGGCATGATTTTCCTTTCACAAACCCGAACTGGGTGGGGTCCAGAGTTTAGAGGTTATGAATGTCTTTGTTTATGAGTTCCATGATGATACATTTTATGGCCTTGCAGACCAGGCTCGTCAGGCTAATAGGGCGATAGTTCCCAGGATCAGTGGTGGCTCCCCCTTTGTGGAGTGGGATAACTGTTGCTGTGCACCATTCAGTGGGCACAAAGCCTGACGTGAGACTATGATTGAAAATGGTGCTTAGGTGGGGAGCCAGTTCGTTCTGAAGTTCATGTGAAACACAGCCTGGGATGCTGTCCGATCCCATGGATGCTGTGTTTTTGGTTTTAGAGACTGCAGCTTTTACCTGCATAGATGTAATTACAGGGACTCTGCATTCTTCCTGTATAGATATGAACCCTTTAGGGGGTGAGAGGGGGGTAATGTTAGCACTAAAACTATCTGCCAGGATGTTGGCAATATCACTTGGTTCTGTAATTTTTGTGCCGTTGTGCTGTAACTCAGAGCAGATCTGGGTGTTGCCATTGACATTCTTGACATAGCTATAGAATGCTTTGTGGTTGCCCTTAGAATCAGTGGCGATTTTGTTTTCGTAGCTAGTTTTGGAGGATCTTATAAGGGATCTCAGCTTTTACTGAGGCTGACCAGGGAGCTCCTACACTCATGGGATTTTACTTTCTTTTGCAACATTTTCTTTCTTCTGTTGTAGAGTTTGTTTTTGGCAGGGGGCCACCAGACTGGCTTCCTTTTTTTGGAGGATAGTGTCGTGGTTCTGTTTGGGATAGCACGATCCATACACTTGTGTAAGTGCTTATAGAGTGCATTTGTGGAGGATTCAGCAGTCGTAACTGTTTTGTCCATCTGCATGGGTGTCATGAAGTTCACCACTTCTGTCTTAAGAAGCATGAAGTTGGCTTTGGAGAAAATTTTTACCGTGGTTTCCTTAATGGTAGGTGGGGGTGAGATGTGAATATCTAGGATGATTAGCTTATGGTCGGATTTGATGGACGAGGAGTTCACTTCAGGTGTGGAACACTGGTCACGCATGTTGGTAATGGCTAGGTCTAGGATATTGTTGCCCCTGGTGGGGGTGTGGATAAGTTGATCCAGGGCATTGGAATTTATGAATTCCAGAAAGTGTTGAGTGAAGAAGTTGGTACATGAGTAGTTTTCCCAGTTAATGGTGGGGTAGTTGAAATCACCCATTATTTGGGTGTTTGGTTGAACCCTAATATTTTCCAGTATATCAAGAAAAGAGGAGTGGAAATCCTGGGGCATGGTGGGGGATCTGTAGCAAGCTACAATTTGGATTGCGGTTTTGCCCAGAGTTAGTTGCACTTGGATAACCTCGGATGCATTATGCTGTGCAACTAGCCTGGAGGTGTGGATATCCTTAATGAATATGGACACACCTCTGCCTTTGGTATTCTGGTCTAGGTTAGATGGTTGAAAAGTGTGGTATGAGTTATAGCCTGGTAATGCAGGGGTGCTCTCTAGAACCTTGAACCAGATCTCAGTCACTGCACAGATATCGATGTTCTCAATTTTAAGGAGTGCCTCGAGTGACTGCATTTTGAGATTTAGACTTCTAGCATTGAGTAGAATTACCCTCAGGTTTTGCTTGCCTGTTCCTGTTATGGTGGTGAAAATGTCATTTGAACCTTGCCTAAAAAAGGCACTATAGGGATGGCAAGACCCTTTGCTAGTATCCAGAATCCCAGGGGTGACAGGTGCAGGCCATCTCTGACAAAGCATCATGGTCTGTCAGTCATGTCATCCCAAGCAGACAGACACTGGATCACCTTAGAATGACATCAGAAGCTTAGCCAATTGTTAAAGTCAATCATTTTGTCCTTGTACTGTAGTAACATTCTGGGTGATGGCAGGATGCTACTCAGGGCTAGGGTCATACCTGCCTGGGTTACAAGATCGGAGAGTTCTTCCATATCTCTTTTCATGTAATCCAGGGAGGTACATCTCAGGTCATTCACACCAACATGGACAATGACAGAGTCACATTTGTACTTGTTGTGGAGTGACCTGAGTGCATGGGTTATGTGGCAGATCCTGGCACCTGACAGGCAGCTGACAGTAACCTTCTCCTTGTTTAGCCTGGTGAGTGGGACATCAGTGTGCCTGACTATAGAGTCACCTATGACTAGTATGTTGGGTACATTGTTTTGCCTTATGGGCTGTGGTTTATTGGCACACTGAGTCTGTGGGCTATGTGTCATTTGGGTTGTGTTGGGGGTGGAGGTTGCTTGCATTTCTGCTTTGGAGGTCTCTGTTGCTTGATCAGATTATTATTTAGAGCCTCCACAAATGTTTTTGTGTCTCTATGTGTGGATTTTGGTGGTGTAGGTTTAGTGGGACTATGTGATGAGTATGGTGTGGTGCAAGTGTTTACCTTCTCCTCTTGACTGTCAGGTTCAGTCTTGGTTGGAGATAGCTTTACCTCCAGTTGGCTAGATAAGTGCATCTCTCACAGGTTGTGGTGTTGAGTGGTAGGATGAGAGGGTTGTCTGTGTACATGAGGCAATTGCTACATTGCCCCAAGATGCCCAGATTCATCAGATAGGAGCTGACCCTTGGACATGTCTGAATAAAAAACTTCTTTCCTCTAGACAAATGAGGAAAGTGAGTATAAGAGCTGTTTTTCTCTAAGCAAGTGAGGAAAGTAAGTACAAAAACTGTTTTCCTCTAGGTAAAGAGGAAGGTTGAGTGCTGTAGTAATTTGTAGCTTATTTAGTGCTAACAACAAGTTCTGAGCAAGTGCTGAGCACGAATAAGCAAATTCAAGTGCTAAAACTAAGAATCTGTACCTGGATCTCATGGTAGATAGGCTCCCTAGTGCTTACCACTCCCACTGATAAGCTAGAATGCTTCCCTCCAACACAGAAAGGCTTGTGGGGCTCAAAAGCTTACACACAGTCCTGGATACAGCAAATCTGTATCTGGACTAGACTAGTTACAGGAAAGGTGGGAAACAAGTGTGAACTGGGGCTTTTAAACCAAAAAGTTGAAAGAGATGGAAAAACCTGCCCAAATGGCCAATAAACTACAATTTCTGGGCCAGAAACCACTCTTGTGGTCGATAGGCTACCTAGTGCATACCACTCCCACTTATAAGCTAGAAGACTTCTCTCCAACACAGAAAGGCTTGGGGGGCTCAGAAGCTTACAAGTAGTCCTGGATATAGCAAATCTGTATCTGGACTAGACTAGTTACAGGAAAGGTGAGAAATGAGCACAAATGTGGGCTTTTAAACTAGAAGGTTGAAAGATATGGAAAAACTGCCCAAACGGCCAATAAACTACAATTTCTGGACCAGAAACCACTCTTGTAGTAGATAGGCTACCTAGTGCTTACCACTCCCACTGATAAGCTAGAAGGCTTCCCTCCAACACAGAAAGGCTTGGGGGGCTCAGAAGCTTACAAACAGTCCTGGATACAGCAACTCTGTATCTGGACTAGACTAGTTACAGGAAAGATGGGAAACAAGCATAAACGGGCTTTTAAACCAGTAAGTTAAAAGAGATGGAAAAACTGCTTAATGGCCAATAAACTACAATTTCTGGGCCAGAAACCACTCTTGTGGTGTATATATGTATATATATATATATATATATATATATATATATATATATATATATATAGTTTCTTTATATATATATATATATATATAAATGTATTTGTGTATATATATATATATATATATATATATATATATATATATGTGTGTGTGTGTGTGTGTGTGTGTGTATTTTATATGTATATCACTATATTATGTATATATTTTCACAGTTCAAGTAGACACCACGTAAATTCTTTTAGTCCATTAGTTTAATCCACATAACGCCAGGACATACAATACAAACGACAAAAAATAATAAAAACGAAACTCTAAACTGTCATAATACACTTAAAACGCAAACGCGAAAAGCAGTTTAGCTTTCAACCATATGATACTGGTCTTCTTCAGAACTGCTTGTGCAACTTTTTGGCGCCAAAAGGTGTGTCACTTCTTAAAGGCGCTACAGCAAACCTCTCTCAAGGAATACATTAATAAATTGTAAAAAATAAAGTACACTGAAACCTGATAAAACGTAATAAAACCTGCTTGCTTTGCACACATGAACATAAAAATAGACATTAAATTCACTCCATGTGACATATTAAAGGACATATTTAAATAGTAGTCATATCAATATTGAATAAACATGAAAATATTACAATGTTAATAAAATATTAGTAAAATGTTGCACAAACTAATAAATACATAAAAATTACATAAAAATTCTACTTGTTTGGTATAGATTATGAATATATATGTTTGTATATAGTTTTCCATATATATGCATCTCCATACATCTATACATGTGTATATGTATAAATACGAAACCTGAATGATTCTAAGGAATCATTTCCCTGCTATTGAATGAGCATATGTTGGAAAAAGCATCAGCAATCTGTACAGCTCAAATGATGTCGCGGTAAATTGCTTTGACTATGGTATACATGGCCCTGGGTTCAAGACCTAACAGGGCTGATAATTTTGTTGCTCTTGCAACCGCTTACTCATGCTTACACCCGCTCTAATTCTTAAAAAAAAGAAAAAGGGATGATAGGAAAGTGGTGAAAAAGGGGCATGCAGAGAGAAGAACAATATGAAAGATAGCTACAGATGTGCAGGACGGGTGTACAGAAGGTCCATAGCTGTCCATTTCTTATACAGCAACAGCTGTGCATTTGTACAGAATTTGGAGGTGAATTTGGACATCCAAACCCCAAAGAAAGGGGTGAGGACAACAGAAATGTTTTGTTAAACCTGCTAAGCATAGCTGAGCATTGCTAACCATTGCATACAGTTCATTCTCATAATATACCACACTAATGACTTCATTTAGCAAGTGTATATGATTTCCATTACATGTCATGGCTGTATGTGCTTTCATTACAGTAGCAAGGGGTGTAACTATACTGTATGGGACACGTATATACATGGGTGGTTTCACATGTTATATGCATTCACTCTTCCATTTTACACCAGCTACACTATCCTGGGTGACAAAAATAACTTACCACATATTTTAATATGAACATAGTACTTTTAACACTGCTTTCCCATGTAAAATTGGATTGCTTGTTGTAGTACTCAAACCGTGTGCACCTGCATGCAAAGCTGGGACTATAACAGGTACACTATCTTGGCTTGGGGATTTGCGCTGTATATTTTTATTTATTGCCTATTGGATATTAATATTATATTACTATATTAAATGGAGAGTTTTGAGGTTTTCTGCCATGTCATTCAGGACTGCTGTCATGACATAATGGAATACATTGCAGTTTCAGACTTGTATCCTTCTGAACATTAATGCTAATGCATAACCTGTTTTCTATCAATTTTCTGTCTGTCCTCTGTGCAGATGGGATGACACCGGTGCTCAAACTGTGGTTGACTACACTGCAGAATGGGTCTGAGAGCCCATGCCAATGTTCATGTTGGATGCAGCTAGGAATGGTATCAGGCCTATGGAGACCTCTATGTGTTTCCTTTGAGATGGCATTACAGACCTGCTTCCTGATCATGAGGGGAGGGGGGCAGGTGTTGTACATGCACATGTGTACCTATGGGGGGACAGGAGGGTGATGTTTACACTTCACCTGTCTGCAGGCAGTTGTTTATATCTATGGCATATGTGTATTGACCACCACTACAGAGCAGATATCTGTGTTGCCTCTGGAATTGCAGACACGCGTCTGCAAGGCCTAATGATTGGCCTTGGTGGATTTCTCCAGTTTGCACTCAAAGACAGGCTTAGGGTACATCACCTGTGACCGTATTTACTTGTGCAGAACAAGTTAACATGGCTTCCAGTGAGGCACCTGTTCCCTTTTATAGGTTCATAGGTCCATAGGTAGGTACTAGGCTATCTGCCCAAAGGCATTTATAAGCCTAGCCAGAATGTATTGACTTTCACCATCCCCTTAGATTAGGTCCCTGTGCCTCTGTCCAGCAGAGCCACTGAAGTTATCCCTGGGGTAAACGTTCTGTTTCCCATCCACTCATCAAGGTTTCTTTTGAAGTGTGTTAGCGAGGATCTTTGCCTAATGTAGATTGGAATCTTCTTCCAAAGCATGGGAAGTCTCTGGGACAGGAATCTCTCCCTCCAGCACATCCTATTTATTGTTGTGGTGAGGATTAGATCCCTAGAGCATGTGGCTCAAGGGGATAAGGGTTTCTTTAGGTGGAGCATGTCCATCAATTCTGGGTTGGACATGGCCTTGTATGTCAGGCAGAGATCACCTCTGAGTAGCTGGTATGCATCCGAGTACAGCTGGAGTTTCTTCAGTTGAGCTGTATAGGGCATCTTTTTGAGGCCAGTGATCCTCTTGGTGAGGCACTTCTGTGGTCTTTCCAGCTGTTGCAGGTGTTTTGTAAGGTACATCCCAAATGGGGTGTTGTACTCTATGATGGGTCTGATGAGTGATGAGTAGAGGAGCACAATGACCTCTTTTGATTTGGATGCAAACCCTTTTGTGATTAGATGGGCCACGTAGAAGGTTCATAGGTTCATAGGTTGGTACTAGGCTATCGACCATAGGGCCTATGAAGCCTAGCCATAACAATTCCCTGGATGTTTCTTCCCACAATATTTACTTCTCTGGACCCCTGTCTAGCAGGGCGACTGACATAATACCCAGGGTGAATTTCCTATTTCCCATCCAATCATCAAGGTTCCTTTTGAAGAGGGCCAATGAGGCGCACTGCTTGACATGTATGGGCAGTCTATTCCAGAGTATGAGGAGTCTCTGGGTCAGGAACCTATCCCTCCAGCATGTTTTGTTCATTATGATGACAAGGGTTAGATCTCTGGAGCATGTGGCTCTGAGGGATTGGGATTTCTTTAAGTGGAGCATGTCCAACAGCTCAGGGTTTTACATGGCCTTGTATGTTAAGCAGAGATTGCCTCTGAGTAGACGATATGCCACAGAGTATAGCTGGAGTTTTTTAGACGGTCAGCATATGACATCTGCTTTAGGCCTGTGATTCTTTTAGTGAGGTATTTCTGTGGCCTTTCCAGCTGTTGCAGATGTCTTGTGAGGTACATACCAAATGGGGCATTATACTCTATAATGGGTCTAATGAGGGATGAGTACAGTGGGACAATGACCTCCTTTTTTCTGTATGAAAAGCCCTTAGTGATGAGGTGTGCCACATAGAAGGATTTCTTGACTGTTGTGGTGATGTGGTTATCGAAAGTGAGACCACTGTCCACATGTATCCCTAAGTTTCTCATCACACTTTCGATGTTTAGTATCCTGCCACCTATGTGGTAATTCATGGGTACATGTTTTTTTTTCCAAAGGGGATAACTATACATTTCTTGGCATTAAGCTTGAGCCCATGGCTCTGGCACCAGGCATCTGTTTCTGTAAGGCCCTATTGTAGAATATCCACATCATTTGGGGATTCAATAATGGCTCCCAGTTTGCAGTCATCTGCAAACTTTGTTAGGCAGAGTCCCTAAGTGTTGGCCTGTACTTCAGAGAAGAAGATGCCAAACAAGAGTGGCCCCAGGACTGAACCCTAAGGTACTCCACTTGTCACTTGTCTGGAGCTGGATTTGGAGTCAGCTACTTTTACAGTCTGGGTTCTGTCAGTAAGCCAGTTGCCAACCCATTGAGTGATGTAGGGATTTATGCCCAGCTTAGTAAGTTTATCTATGATTCCACAGTGGGGGGTGGTGTTGAAGGCCTTGGCAAGGTCCAGATAGGCTGTGTGGACTGCCTTACCTTCGTCCACAGCTCTGGAGACTGATTTCAATAAGTCAATCAAATTCAGGAGACAAGATCGGCCCTTCACAAACCCAAACTGGGTGGGGTCCAGTGTTTGAAGGTTGCCAATGTCTTTGTTTATAAGTTCCATGATAATGCAATCCATGCCCTTGCAGATCAGGCTTGTCAGACTGATGGGACAGTAGTTCCCGGATCCAAGGCGGATCCTCCCTTCTAGATCAGGATAACTGTAGCTGTGCGTCACTCAGTGGGCACGAAGCCTGAGGTGAGGCTATGATTAAACATGACACTTAGGTGAGGTGCCAGTTCATTTTGTAGTTCATGTAGTACACAGCCTGGGATGTCATCTGGTCCCATGGATGCTGTATTCTTAGCTTTGGAGAGTGCAGTTTCTACCTGTGTGTCCATGATTATGGAATTTGGTAATCTTTTGGTATTGAGATGGGCCCTTTAGGGGGTGAGAGGGGGGTGAAGTTGGCACTAAATCAATCTGCCAGGATATTGGCAATATCCTTGGGATCAGTATATTTAATGTCATTCTGTTGTAGCTCAGAGCAGATCTGAGCATTGCCATTTAGATTCTTGACATAACTATAGAATGCCTTGTAGTTGTCTTTGGAATCTTTAGCAATTTTATTTTCCTAACTAGCTTTTGAGGATTTTATGAGGGATCTCAGCTTCTTACTGAGGCTGGTGAGGGTGTTTTTTCATCCTGGGATTTTCCTCTTTTCTGCAACAGTTTCTTCCTTCTGTTGTATAGTTTGTTTATAGCAGGGGACCACCAGATTGGCTTCCTTTTTTTGGAGAAGAGCATCTTGGTTCTATTTGGGATGGCACGATTCATGCATGAGTGGATGTGCTCATACAGTGCCTTAGTGTAGGATTCTGCAGGATTTTCTAACCACTTTGACAATGTGATTATCAAAGATGAGATTACTATCTACTTGAGTCCCCAAATCCCTTATTACGTCTTCCGTATTTAGGGGACTACATCCTTTGTGGTAGTTTCTGGGTACTTTGTTTTTCCAAACGGGATGACTATGCACTTTTTGGCATTTAGCTTGAGGCCATGATTTTGACACCAGGTATCCATCTCAGTAAGACCCTTTTGGAGGATGTCTGTGTCAGCTAGAGAGTCAATTATAGCCCCTAGTTTGCAGTCGTCTGTGAACTTGGTCAGCCATAGTCCTCCTGTGCTTGCCTGTACCTCTGAGAAGTATATGCTGAACAGGAGGGGTCCTAGGACTGAGCCCTTGGGAACACCACTTGTAACTGGTTTAGAGTCGGACCTAGCTTCTGCAACTCTCACCATGTGGGTTCTGTCCATGAGCCAGTTGGCAGCCCATCTTGTGATGTAGGGGTTTATGTTCAGGCTGGTGAGCTTGTCTATAATACCAGAATGGGGAATGGTGTCAAAGGCCTTTACAAGGTCTAGATAGGCTGTGTGTAACACCTTTCCCTTGTCTATAGCCTTGGTAACTGTCTCAAAGAAATCCACCAGGTTTAGGAGGCATGATCTGCCCTTAACAAAGCTGAACTGGGTAGGGTCCATTGTTTGGAGGTTCCCAATGTCTCTGTTAATAAGTTCCATGATGATGCATTCCATAGCCTTGCAGACCAAGCTAGTCAGGCTTATAGGCCGATAGTTCCTGGGGTCTGTTGTGGCTTGATCTTTGTAGAGCGGAATAACTGTTGCTGTGTGCCACTCTATGAGTACATAGCCCGTGGAGAGGCTGAGTTTGAACAGTGTGTTTAGGTGAGGGGTTAGTTCGTCTTTGAGCTTGTGTAGAATGCAGCCTGGGACACCTTCCGGTTCCATTAATGCTGTGTTTTTGGCTTTGGAGAGGGCTGTTTTAACCTAAGTGTCTGCAATTTCAGGGACTCTACATTCTTCTGGTATGGTTATGGGCCCTTTTGGGGGTGAGAGGGGGGTGAAGTTTGTGCTGAACCTGTCTGCCAGGATGTTGGTGATATCAGTTGGTTCAGTGTATTTTGTGCCATTCTGCACTAACTCTGAGCAGATCTGAGCATTGCCACTTAGATTCTTGACATAGCTAAAGAATGCCTTGTGGTTATCTTTGGCGTCCTTGGCAATTTTTCTTTCAAAGCTCGCATTGGATGATTTTATGAGGGATCGTAGTTTCTTGCTGATACTGATCAGGGATGTCTTCCCTTCATGGGATTTTACTTTTTTCTGTACTAGTTTCCTCCTTCTATTGTATAGCTTGATTATGGCAGGAGTCCACCAGACTGGTTTCCTTTACTTGGAGGAGTGAGTCTTGATTTTGCTTGGGATGGCACGATCAATGCATTCTTGTAGGTGCCAGTAGAATGCATTAGTAAAGGATTTTGCAGCTTGGACAGTGTTATCCTTCAGCATGGGGGCTTTGAAACTTTCCCCCTCGGTCTTAAGTAATGTGAAGTTTGCTTTTGAAAAGGTTTTCATGGTGGTTTCCTTATCTTGGGTGGGGGCGGAATGTGGATATCCAAAGAGATTTGTTTATGGTCAGATCTAACCAGCAAGGGGTTGACCTCCGGTGTGGAACACTGGTCGCCCATGTTGATGATGATGATCAGGTCCAATATGTTGTCACCTCTTGGCCCGTCCTGTGATTATATCCACCTATGATGGTAGTTGTGTATTGCTCTGTCCACCACAAGGGATTCAGCCTACCTTAAGGGGGTTGATGTTGTCCTGTTGGGTATTGCTGAGCCCATAAAGCTATGTAGGTGCCCACATAGTATTGTGGTGTGGGTCTGGACACTGCTGCTAGTTCCTACATATGGGATGCCCTTCATCTGGGCCTTGCCCATTTTTCTTGCCTGTGTGGGGGAAATTATGGCAGTGTGGGGGCTACAGCTTCACAGACAGTAGGTGGAAGTACCTCACTGGACAGGTCACATGGAGATAGCCCAATAACATGGGGAACAAAGCTCCATAATTGGGTACAGAGTGTATGTCATTAGTGCTGTTATACACATGGAGGGTTGCTAGATTGATAGGGTTTGTCTGGACATGCATTTACTGGGTGACCTGACATCTGACAATTATATGCCTCTGACATACCTCTGACATACCTCTCAACTGGCATGTTGTCCACAGACTGGCCAGATGTTTGCCTGTTATGATTGGTCTGTTCCTCGAACAACGCCTCTTTTTGTGGGGTTGGTAGGATAATGTGAGGATTGTAGTCACTAACTGTTGACATCCATTGGTGTTCCAGACATCATATCCTTCAGGGATGTTATGTTACAACAACACATGTAACACCAGCTACTGTATCAGTTTGTAACACCATTATGTGTGATATGTCCTCTTTCCAGCCCCCTGTCCCACAAGTATATCATGTGTTCTCCAGATGTCCTGCACTATGAGGTGCAGAGGTATGGTATATCATTAATTACCAACTCCACTGCCGTTATCATCCCAATGATCTGGTAGATATTTGGCCATGGTATGCTGCAGTGGCCAGGATTATGGTTCCACACCCTGGTAATTCTGTGGAAATCTGTACCTATGACAGTTATGTATGTCTGGCCATTGTGAACAGACTGCCAGGATTGTGTAGCAGTGTTATGTGTAGATATTTGTTGGGCTGGGTAGGGAGAGTAGCAGATGTGAGTGCCAGACATCCTTTTTCTTTCTGACTCTGCATGCTGCTACAGCTGCTGGTGGTCTATCAGGTCTGTACACTTGTAGGGGCTGACTGTGAAATGTCCTGTAACACATCAGAATTCCCAGTACACTGTGAATTTGGCCAGTATATGTTAGTGTAGTGTGTGACTGGCAATCAGGATATGTTTGTTCAGACAGTCGTTCTACTCTAGAGTTCATTTTAGGTACTGATATGTTGCTGTGACTGTGGTGCAAATGTGTTTGGATGGACATTTTGCACCACTTTCTGCTTTTCACTACAGTTCCACCCCTGTAGTGCATGCTATATTTGAATATACATGGGTAATTGCTTAGAGGTGATGTGGGGGAGTGTCATGTTGGTCTTACTGCGCTTCATAAGGTGTTGGGTGACATGTTTGGCAGCTGTCAGGGGATTTCCATTCTGTTACATTACTGCGGTCATACCTCTACACTGTCCAAAGGCCTAGACACTGTCCAGATGCATGGCTCATAGGTTTGGTCTGTTCCCTAGACAGTTGTTGTCCTTGGCTAATCAGTAGGATATTCTGGGGAATGCAGTCAGTAAATACTAACATTCATTGATGTTACTGACTTCATACCCTCCAGAAAAGATATGTTACAACAAAGCCGGTAACACCAGCAACTGTCTACATTTATAACAGAAATATGTCCAATATACCCCTGTGTTTGGGCCTCTGTCCCCCAATTATGTCAGGCTTTGTCCAGATGTCATGCACTAAGTGGTTCAGAGGTATGTATATCATTATTTATTGCATTCATTCCTGCTACCATCCCAGTGATGTCATAGACCCCCAGACATTTAACAAGGAAGCGGCCACAGATATGCATCTTGTCCCTGTATGTTCTGTGGGAAACTGTATATTTGAGAGGTCGTTGTATGTCTTCCCATTGTTAAAAGTCTGTCAGGATTGTGTAGCAATGTAGTGTGTACATGTTATTTGGGCTGTGTAGGGAGTGAGTACATGTGAGTGTCATGGGCCCTTTCTATCTTACTGTGCATGCTGCTCCGGTTTCTGGTTCCCTATCACCTGTATATGTTTGTACATGCAGACTGTGACATGTCTTGTAACACCTCAAGATTCCCACTACACTGTGACTTGGGGCAGTATATGTAGGGGTAATGTGTGAGTGGCAAACGGGATATTGTTGCTCACACAGTCATTATACTGTAGTGTTCAGTTTGTTTACTGGTATGTCACTGTGACTGTGGTGCAATTGGTTCGGGGCATGCACTTTCATACCATTGTCTGTTTTCCACAAATGTTATATCCCTGTAGTGCCTGTTATATTTGCTAATGCATGTGTACAGCCCAAGAGCTGGACTTGGGTAGTGTTATGTCAGTCTAATTGTAGTTTGGACAAATGTTGTGTTATGTCCACATATTTGTAGGATGTCCAGTTGTCTGGCTGATATCTTTGGTCTCGTCCCCATAACTGTTGTCTATTCCTGACACATTCGTGGGATGATGTGGAGATTGAGGCCACTAACTAAGGAGAAGCAACTGAGTCCTGGAATTGTGATATTTTAGTCGATATATGTTAGGAAATACAGTGTTACTACATCAACTTTATCACCTTATCTACTCACGTATTTTGGATATGTCCCTATTTTCAGGCCTTTGTCCCCCAACTTTTTCAGGCTTGGTCTGGATTCATTGCACTAAGGGGTTTTGAGCATACCTTTCCACTGCCAGGATTTTCACAGAATGTCCAGATGTTTAGCCCATACTTTTGTTCAGTTCCACAATTTATTTGTATTTGGTAAATCATGGTGATGATCCAGGGATTTATGTCAGTAAATAATGGCATAACATTTCAGTTTCCATCCTCATATCCTTCAGTAATTGTCTGCTGAAACACACCCTGTTGTTGTAGCAAATGTCTTCATTTGTAACAGCAATATTTAAAATATGTTCCTATATGTGGCCCATCCCCCTCCCCTTTTCACAGCCTTTGTACAGGTTTCTTGCACTAACAAGTTGAGAGTGATGATTCTGAAGTATAACTGCACTGCATGTTTTATATGTATATATATATATATATATATATATATATATATATATATATTTATTTATTTTTTTTTTTTCCTTTCTTTATATTTTTATATATGTATATATTATAACTGTACTTGTTCACATATATGTTTTAACACACGCACACACACACGTGTATATATATATATATATATATATATATATATATATATATATATATATATATATATATATATATATATATATATATATATATATGTGTGTGTGTGTGTGTGTGTGATTATATATATATATATATATATATATATATATATATATATATATTATATATATGTATATGTATACAACACATGAATGATTCCACAAAGCTTTCTCCCTAATGTATGCCTCTATTGCATGATATGTTTGAAAAAGCAGCATTAATTCTTAAAGCTCAGATGGTGTAGTGGTACATCTCTCTGACTATAGTGTTCAGGGTCATGGGCTTGACACTTGGGACTGCTGTTTTTTTCATTAATGTTAAATGACCAGAATACATGATATACTTGTTAGAACATTACACATTCTCACAGCTTAGATGGTATAGTGGTATTTTTCTGTGATTGTAGAGGACAGCATCCCAGGTGCAAGATTTGCCAGGATTGACTATTTTGTTGCTGGGCAGAACAAGGTCTGATGGATACAGAGTGATTAAGGCATGTTTAAGCATATTATAATTATAATTTTATATTATAAAATAATATTTATATACATATATCCCCCTATGTGCTTTCATTAAATTATATTCTTGCGTGACTATACTGTATGGGGCACTTGTGTTTATATGGGGGGTTTCACATCTTTTCTACATTGACATCTCACTTTTGGAACTGCTACACTACCCTGGTTGATAAAAACAGTTGCTACATAATTTAAGTTTACAAAAATAATTTTAACACTACTGTCACATAGGAAAATAAGTTGCCTGTCTTGGTACTTGCACTGTGAATGCCTGTATGTAAAGGCATAACTCTAACCACTACACTATCTCAGCTTGGAAATTTCACCTGTATATTTGCATTTAGCTCCTATGGGATGTTTAAGCTATGCTAAGTGGAGGGCCATAACATGCACACCTGCTTCGCTACGCTTAAACATTCCTAAGGCTAGAATAAAGTATATTTTATTATTATATTATTCTGTTATATGGGTGTGTCTTGTGGTGTTCTGAAAACTAATTGGAACTGCAATCATGAAATAATGGCCTCTTCTCCTCTGCTGTATTTCTGAATCTATCTAATGCCTTTGACATTGTGTCTCATGACCTACTACTCCCTACTCTCTCAAACCTTTCCTTCTCCACTTCAGCCAGTAACTGGTTCCATAGCTACCTACACGGCCACCAACAATCAATTGTCTGGGACAACGATATATCCCCTCACCTCCCTGTTACCCTCAGGGTTCCCTGAGGCTCCATCTTTGGCCCCCTTCTCTTTTCCCTTTTCACAAACAACCTGCACACTGCCACCAAACATTCCTCCCTCATACAGTATGCCAATGACTCCACCCTCATCTGCTCAGCCCCAACACTAAAAGAACTCCAACAGATCACACAAGAATCTTTTTTTTCCATTGAAAGCTGGCTATCTAATGGTCAGCTCCTCCTCAACCCAAACAAGACCAAACTCCTTATATTTCAACTCACCAAATCCACCACAAACACCTCTTATTTCAATATCCAGGCCAAGGATAATACTTCCATATCATCAACAGCCCACACCAAACTACTTGGTATACAGATAGACAACAATCTCAGATATGACACCCACATATCTCTAATAATAAAAACAGTTCATCGAAAACTTGGTGCTCTATACAGAAACCGCCAATACCTCACCAAACCAGCTAGAATTTCTATTGCCAATTCCCAACTAATATCCACCTTACTGTATGCATCACCCATGCTTACAACCCTTAGACAGTCTAACCTAAACAAACTCGAAGCCTGCTACAATAAAATTGCAAAAATTTGCCACCTGTGCCACCTACTGCAACCACCACTGTGTTTCCCTTAGGGATCTAGACTGGCTCAAGCTCCCTCAACTCCTACACCTAACGCAAATCACCTTTGCTCATAAACTTGTTAAACACCCCCTCAGAACCCCAGCACTTCACACACTCCTCCAACCCCACCACTCCTCCAGACCCCTATGCTCCTGCAATAAAAATCTGCTCCAAGTCACGAAAGCCACAAACTTAGCAGGGGAAGCACTGTTCTCCTGTGCAATATCAAAGCTCTGGAACAAACTTCAAACCACCTTACTACCCTCCCTAGCCATCTTTTCAAATCTGCTCTTAAATCATATCTAAAATCTCACTGGCTCTGTCCTTGCCTAAAACCCGACTAAATCCAGGAATTACTAACAATCTCTTTCTTCTTTGATCATAACTGTAGCTGTTAGATACATTGTATTTCTAGGCATTTGCCTAGTATTTTTGTATCTGTTGATTGTATATGTGTCTACTTAAACTTTAACAATTGTTCCTTCGTACTTAGTTATGTCATCAATTGTTCCTTTGTACTTAGTCATGTTAAAATCATCACTGCTGTAAAATTATCTTGTCAAGTCTGTATACGATGTATCAGTATGCAAATTTTCTGTAGAGCTTTTCTCCCCAGGCCTCCAGTAAAAAAAGATTTGTGTCGAGTCAGACTTTCCTGGTAAACAAATATAAATAAATAAAAATTTGGCTTTCAGGCTTCTATCCTTCAGGGACTCCTTCTAATACATATCCTGTTATCTATCAACTTTCTAAGTGTGTGAGGTCAATTTTTCAGGCATATCCCTAATGTACTATTTATTCCCCTCATCATTTGTGCCTTTGTTAACATGCACTGCTGTAAGGGAATATTGGCATACATTTGCTTTCAGACTTCTACCCTTATGTAATTTATGTTAATGCATGACCTGTTCTCTATTAACTTTCTATGCTTGTGGGGCTATATGTGTGTTTTGTCACTTTTGGGGGATTTATCCCTGTTATGTGTGCATTTGTACACATTTTCTGCTTTAGCAGGATGCAGAAGTGTCGCACGGCACTTTAGCAATGCATGGGGTGTGTCACAGAACCTGTCACACAGCTCCTGCATTGCTTTCTTGTTGCTGATGTTTATTTTAGTGTCCACAGACACTGACATGATCATTATTTCATTTCAGTGTCTGCAGAGACTGAAATACTGCTATAATATTAGAGTAAATGTTTAATATTATGCCAGTTCGGCTTAGAAAGGGCCGTATGGCACTTTGTAAGTGCAGGGGGTGTGTTCAGTGTCCATGTATTACTTGGACACTCCCTGTGCACTCATTCACAATTTGTGTCTGTATATCAAGTACAGCAGCATGCCTTCATGAATATTTAAGGCGCACTGCTGTGCTAAACAGGCATGAACCACTCCGTGCAAGAATACTCTTATTCTTGCACAGATTTTGTTGAATCCTGGGTTTTATTTTATAACATTCAAAGAAAATTGTGCACTATTTAAATTGTACTATTAAGAAAAATATATTTTTACTTACAGTTCACTTTCTCCTTCCTCTTCCCCTCTCCTGAGTATTTTTCTGACCATTAATGACATGAAGTAAGACATATGCTTTAGCATCCACTACAACTTTAACAGAGTCCAAGAAAGTCCAAATTTTCCAGATTTTCTTGTTCTGTCATGTTTCACAAATATAACTATCGCCTTGTGATCCCACATTTGTCAATTTCTAAGTTACTGATTTTATTCTCCAAATGTTAATGGCACGAAGTAGGGCATGTGCTTTAGAGTCCCCTACAAGTTTAAAAAAGTCCAAGAAAGTCCACTGTTTTAAAATTTTCTTGATCTATTCCTGTTCATCTCCCTCTCCCAAACCCTGTCTCTGCTTCATTTAAAATGTACCCTCAATTCTTTTAGTCAGCTTTTGTGTTTTTTCCCCTCTCGAGAATTTTTCATTGAAATACTGGAAAAGGTTTCATTGTCACAGTCTCTCTGTGGTCTTTATTACCATAAAAATGAGAAGTAGAATTGCCTTTTGTTTCACAACTCACTTTTTGTTGAGCAAATTAGCATGTACTTCATCAAAAAATGATTTTGTTCCTGCTGGGAAAATATTTTGAAGATATTTGGGTACGGCAGCTTGAATCTCGCACCTGCTTCTTGACATTCCCCTGAATAATGGAATAAGTTTACTCCTCTTCTGCCTTGTGTACAGTGAGGAATCATTCTCCACAAAGACTGCTGTCTCCTACTTTTAGTACTTTGTCCTTCTGCCACAGTTTTGTCAGAATCAATTCCTTCTGCTGGGAAGATTGCATCTTTACAATTAAAGGTCTAGGTTGTTTTCTAATAGCCAGGTTTAGAACATACAGACTATGTGTCCTTTCAGTTAACAATTCCTGTTGTGGAATACCAGTCCAGTTGTTTATTTCTGCTTTCATAATATTAAACAGTCTACTCCTTCCAGCTTCTCAGGTACAGCAGAAACTCTCAGGTTTTCCCTACATGCTGTATTATTTTTTGAGACATCTCTTCTTGTGCAGTATCATATTCATTCAGCCTTTTCTTCATTTCAACCTTTGAGTTTTGCAGTTTTATCACCTTATCTGAATATGTTTAAAGCTTCCATTTTTCCAGCCTCTTATTGTTTGAGATGAAATACTTCCATCAGTGTTTCATTTATTTTAGTCAGGTCTGAGTGTAGTTGCCTTATACTTTCCTGTAGGTTACTGGAAGTCATGTCTGGAGCTTGCACTGCTTTTTGTAGAACAAGTGCAGTACTTTTCCCAGTCAGAGTTTTTTTTGTCACCTTTTGTAGCTTATTTTCCTTCAGGTCTTTTTTCCTGGCATCCAGGCAGTGCACTTATTAGTCAGTTACTGAAATTTACCCAGAAATCTAGGTCCACTAGCTTTCTTTGTTTTTACACTGGGAGAGCTAGAATTAAGCTGTTATTCAATGTGCAGCCAGCTTGGAAGTTCCACCCTTTACCACTGAGTTTGATTTTCCCCAGTTTCTGTTTGCTTACTCTGTGACTCTTAACCAGTTACTTAACTAGACAGGGCTTATGGATTACTCCAGAAAAAGAGGCACCTGTACCTTGTGAGTCTAAATGGTTAAGGAGTATGCAAATATCCTGACCATAAACAATACCATCCATTTCCTCAGTGTTGGTTGTACACCATTTTCTACATGATTATAACAACCATCTCTGTGAGAGAGAGTCAAAGGTCAAAGGTCTTCAAGAACTCTAGAAAGATCATATTTACCAGTATTAGCCTGCCATGTTTTCCTTTAACCCATTCATAAAACTGAAACATGTCTGACTAACAGTCATGAGCCTGTAATGACTGTTGCCCTGAACATTTCTGTCCCCTACTAAAGCAACCAGGCTTTGCTCTCATGATTCTCCTCAAGTTTTCTTACTACTGTTGTCATGATAAAAAAGGGAGTAGCTCCCTAAATTTCTTCCTGCTGTCCCTTCAGTAATTGTGATAGACTTGTTATTTTCCATTCCCCAAGTATTTCTCCACAGGCTGGTGATATGTTGAGAATTTGTGTTAAGGATCTTCCAGCATATGGACCAGATTTCTGAGAACACTTGGAGGCAGCCCATCGCATCTCTGTGCCTTATCCTCAGTCAGAGTAGCCTGTTTCCTTGACACTTCCTTCTCTAACCAGATGTTCATTTACTGTTCTGCATGCTGTGCCCTGCCTCCTTCCCAATAAGGCACTGTATCTTCTGTTACTCTGGTGAAGGGAGAATGCATTATTTGAAGGGTCCCTTTCTTTTGTTCTGAGTTTAATGATCACTCTTTTAGCTTTACTTAGCATGTCTAGGTCTATCCCTCTCATGTTCCTTTCTGTTATATGCTCCTCTTCTTCCTACCTTCAGCCAACTTCCTTTTGGGTTCCACTTTTACTTCATTCACCTTCTTTGTTACTGCCATACTTATCTTCTTCATCTCCCTACCTGCATTACTTACATTTCATGTTTTACCTATCCTTTGTAATCACTAACTTCATGCTCCTTCACAGGCCACAGTGGCCACCTCTTTTCTTCCATTTTCCCTTGTCCCATACCTTACCATAGCCTGCAGTACTCCATATCTGTTCTGTTATACCCAGATTTAACTTTAGAGCCGACTTTCCCCATGTCTCATTGTCAGCCAGTGCTTGATTATTATCACATTAGTTACAGCTACTACAAAGGTGACAGCTGTGCACTGTGGCCCTTCGGCAAGGCTTGTGGGTGCAATCTGAACTATAGCCTAAGAAACTAGTTTTGCAAGATACTTTATGGTCCGATGCATGCCTGGCTCTAGAACACTGTACAGCCACAGCATATTGTGAAACACTCACTAGCTGCAGGACAGCACTGGCTGATGGACACTGAAATGCCATGGCAGGAATATGATACCAGCAAAAATATGATATCGATCATGAAAGTCATGTTTGTCTAATGCCTTTTCATTGAACTGAACAACATGAAGTGGTCGTAAGATGAATATCCAAAAATTATCTCATGGTAGGGGTAAAGAAAGTCCCCATAACCCATATGCAGGGGAACAGCCCTGCACCCTCTTAGGGTTACCACCTGTCCCTCTTTGGGCAGTTGTGTCCTGCAAAAAAAAAAAAAAAAAAAAGACAAATACCCTGAGATTTTAGGACAAAAATAGTTCCTAAGTTTTCTTTAACATTAGCATAGAACAGTTATTTTGTATCTGAAACTTCTAAATGTTATAAGAAATAGAATAATCAGCTCAAATGCTACAAGAATAAGCTTTTATTTTGGCAAATAAGGGAAACTCTTTCCCTTTCCACTGGGTATGGACATATTTTCTCCTGCAAAATGTCACGTTTCATAAAAAAAAGTCCCACTTTGTGCATCTGAAAAGGTGGCAACCCTACCCTTACACTATTATTCTAAGTTCAAAATCATTGCAGCTTTAAGAAAAGTGTAACTATTCTGATGAGGCAATTTTGATTATCAAGGATTCTTGATGCCAGGTTCAACAAACTGATTTGTCAAAATGGCCTAGACAAATGGAACGGGTATCTATAGCTCAATCCAGTAGTCACTGATACACAGAAGAAACAAAATGCCAATATTGCTAATCAGCTGTTTTTTCTTTTCTTCTGAATGCAACAGCAGAAGAAAAAGACTGTAACAAAATCTAATAGATGTGAAATCAAAATAGACTACACTTCCTCTACTGTACACTCAGGAAGACTGACTAAAAGAAGTCATAAATGAATGATAAATTCTGAGTGATAATTTTTGTAAGGAGGGATATTTTTTCTATTTTGGTTATGTACATCTAGAGAAGCTGGCCCATGGGGATAAGAATAAGAGGCTGAGATTGGCTTAACCATCCTGGGGGTGTTGTAAGATGACTTCAACACTGAGCAACACTTGTCAGAGGTCAGACTCAATAGAAGTCAGCAATCTGGTTTGATCATATCGAGCAGGTTATTGCACTGTAGCTGGGCTGGGTGTGTTGGCATTAATATTTCAGTTCTTGTTACAACACGATATGAGCTCTCCTGCTGCACAAGGGGTGGCACACAGGACATACATAGAAGTCCTCAACAAACTGATGCAGATGATGCAGCCTCAGAACCATTCTGTAGTTCCCTGACCTGCAGACAGTTGTCTGTACTCCTGGGTTACACTCCCCTGGAGTAGTCTTTGGTCAGCAGGGTAAGCCAGACCTTTGAGTCAATGAGACAGTGGGAGCTTCTCTAAACAGGCTGATGGTCTGAGAGTCACTGGGAGTCAAAAAAGGCTTAGAACATTTTTTGCTGTCCTGGTATCACTGTCTAGCTGAAAAGAGTTACTACATTTAATAAAAGAAAGCTGAAAAACACTGTGACCAAAACTGGGAATTAAACTGCTCCACTAAAGAAGAGCAAACAATGGAAGGAGAGAAGGTTTAGTTGAAGCTCGGTGCAGCTTTGTTTAAAAAATCTACACATAATGATGTCTAATAAGTAACAATACATTGGAGGACCCCACTGAAATCTGTAGGTCCTCAGAAGTACTGCTAAGTCAAACAGTGACACATCTTTAAATATGAATGTGACATATTGGTGCTTTGGCTGCATTCATTTCATGGAACACATTTCCATACCATTAGGCTGAGGTGTCACTGTTTGCATATATCAGCAGTAGGCTAAACATAAAAACAGAGGAACTGCAGTGCCCAGTTTAAAATCTGCGATGTTTAAGAAAGTGTAGGATTACTCTTAGCTTAAACTGGCACATCGTAACACAAAGCAGCTACTACAACATGCAACTGATTACTTTTGTCAGTCAATCACCCACGTAAGCATGCAGGCTTAGGTTATATTGGGTCAATGTGAAGCATTTTAAGTCATGAGCTGTATCTGAATGCCTTCTGAAGTACACACAGTAAAGTTAGTATTGTAACAGGCTGTGCAATGCTTTATTGTGATTTATGCGTTCATTATGTATGATTAGTAAAGCATGTTTGAAGAAGTTAGTTAATTACAGATTTTATTTCCTTTATGCAGAAAATATACTGAGAAACTGTGAGTGAAATAACCAAACAGAATTAAATAAGCAAGCATGAAGAGAAGGCATGACTCAGACGATTTACAAGCTCTAAGCGTTGTCATAAAATGCAGATAGCATGACTGGACGTCTTGTTTGGGTATATTTTTGCACTTGTACTGCAGTTGCTCCAAAAGTGAGCATGTTGAATTATTTCTTCTATTTGTCGTTTGGCCTGCAACAGAATATCAATGTATCTAATACTCTAAATGCCTCTGTCTCTCTCTGTCTCTCTGTCTCTATGTCTCTCTCTCTCTCTCTCTCTCTCTCGTGTGACTAAGACTATTTTTATATCAACACTCTTCTTCTTCTTTCGGCTTTTATTTTTTCTGCTTTTCTGCTTTGTAGTACTTTTTTACTAATCACAGTGAATGTTCTGTCAAATACCTTCCTGGGTAAAGTTAAGTTTTCTTCACAGCTGTTTACTAAGCAGCAGGCATTTATCACTCGAGACCATCAGGTCATTTTATCTAATGCTCGACATAAGGGGATCTTTGATGAACACTAGGAGGAAAACTGACAGTGTGATGCTGTCTTTATTATCAGGCCTCCACCTTACTAGTGTGGGGGCTACTAGTCTCTGTTATCTTCTATAATACCTATTTTGGTAAGATGAAGAGTGCAGTGTGCTAGAAACATAGCAGCATATCAACTCACAGTCATCATGTTTGGCTGGGGAATTTCCTTCCCTGGTGAAAGGGACAGCTGGAAAAGGGGGAGGGAAATGCAGAACAGGATCTCTCCCCCTCCCCACATTAGCTGAAAGCAAACTGCGCAGTGGGGGAGGTGGGCAGACTTGTCAGGCACCACAATAGCTGTGGCCGTGTTGAAGGTCACAGTTGTTGTAATCTGTCTTTCCCAGCAGAGGACATTGATGGTTCCGAACATTTATTGTGGTGTGAAACAACGTGACAAGCACAATAAAGTATCATGGACAAAACAGGGGTCAGATTGTGAAACTTGAACAGCAGCCAACCTGCACCCCCCTTCCAACAATAGTCTGTCCCTATCCCCCATGTCACTTTAGAGAAGTATACAGGCAGGGACCTTCTCATAATGCTGCGTTTAGAAGACTTGACACAAACCAAAGGTAGCTCTCTTTATTTTTTTTATACAACTATCTAGTATTCAGTCAGGCTAATCAAATCCAGAGAAGAGACGTTCTGCCCTTTTTCACTGCTGTATAAAGTGGTGAGTTCATGCAAATTGCTTAGAACAAAGGAATCTAGTGGGTTTTCTTCATAACTTTTCTTTTTTGGGGGGGGGTAGGAGTATCCTTAATAAGTCCCCAGGGTATCCTGCACTGTATTCCAGATTAGTCTGCTCACTTTTTCAGACAGTAGTACTGTGTGAGCCTTCAAGCCCCATTAACACCATCATAAATGAAAGCCCAAGATGTACTGCTAATTTAGTTACTTCTGGTACCAGGCATTACAGACCTCATCCCCTTATCCTTGTGTGAAGAAGAACATTGTTGGGGCATGTACAGATGCTTCTTACTACTGACATATTAGGCTGGTTCTGTAGACTGCAGCAGCCATACAACAGATTATAGATACATTTACAAAATCTTATGCAAAACAGTTTGGCTCCACAAAAGGGGTGATAAGTTATCCTACTGACATCCAGGTAACCCCAGATACTGGAATCAAATTAGATTATATTGAAAAAGAACTGTGCAATCTGGATCCAAACAAAGCGCAAGGAGGAGACAGAGTTAGTAACAATGACCTGAGAACACTTCAGCAAGAACTTACGGTACCATTATATCTATTATTCACTAGGTCATATAAATATGGGGAGAGTCCTCAAGATTGGAGGCATGCACTTATTAAGCGTGTCTTTAAGAGAAAGGGGAGTAGGGCAAACCCAGAGTCATATTGACCCTTAAGTCTACTTTCATGTTGTGGAAACATAATGGAGAAGGTAATATTGGATAAGTTGTTGTCAGAACTGGATAGGTTGGGACTTGAAACCATATATGAGCATGCATATGTTGAAAACAGATCTATTACCACCTGTAACATGATGTTCTATAACAATATAATAACAGCTTTGAATGAAAAATTGTGCTGTGATGTAACTTATATAGATTTAACTTCAGCATTTGGCAAAGTCATACACAAAACACTGATCAATAAATTAGTACAACTAGGTATTGGTGTACTCTTGATAAGATGGATAGCTGCACAGCTTACAAACAGGACATGGCAAGTATCATACAGCAACAGGACAGGTAAAGTCCTTGTTTACAGTCAGGGTGTCCCACAAGGCTCTGTACCAGGCCCTTAGCTGATTAGATTGTATCTTTCAGACCTAACTTTTTCACCTGATGTGTTCTACAGTCTATACATAGACAAACTGAAATTGTGTAAACTGATTACATGTGTTACAGATAAAGCATGTCTGCAAAACAACTTGACTAAATTGACCATTTGGGCACAGAATAATATGCTGATAAATACATAAAAAATTAAGCATATGAGATTTGGGTGACATAAATTGAAAAGAGAATATTTAATACAGCACATAGTGATTGAAACTGTAGACTCATTTAAGGACCTGGGTATATGGATAGATTCAGCTATGAGTTTTTCTAATCATATCAACCAATTGGTTAATGATAGTTCTAGAACTATAGGTTGTATAAAAAGATTTAGAAAGTCTAGGAAATCAAAAATAATGAAGTCATTGTTTGTTAGTTACATTAGACCCAAACTTGAGTATGGAGTAACAATATGAAAGCCCTATAAGAAAACAAGCATGAGTGAACTAGAAAGAGTACAGCGGAAATATACCAAGGGAATCCATGGATGTGAAAATTTAAGTTATTATGAAAGACTAAAATATCTGAACTTGTGCAGTGTCCCTTATAGATATCTAAGAGGAGATATTATTCAAGTATATAGGGCATTTAGACATAAGTACTTCTGGGAATGTTTGGGGTTATCAAAAAGTACTAGAGAATCATTAGACAACCTATGTAGGAGATTTTATAGAAATGAGAAGTGTACTAATTGGTTCTCTGACAAAGTAGCTGATGCATAGAACAGACTACCAAATTACATTAAAGCAAATAGTAGTTTAGATATTTTTAAGAACAGCCTGGACACTTATTAATGGGAAAAAGTGTTTTGGTATATTGGCAAGCTAGAAGGGCATCCGTGCTTGAAATATTTGTATGCATGTATGTATGTATGTATGCATACCACCTTGATCCTGAATCACATTAAAGTTCAGTGCTTGTACATATATCCACATTTGACCTAAATCCCTTTACCTGAAACAGATGCTGACATCTTACCTTTCAGTGAGACCCCTGTTCTCTGCCTCTTTGAGTTGGTGAAGATCCCTAGGGTGCAGCTAGAATCCTTCAGAGTTTGTTAATATTCCTTCTGTGCCCCACACCTCTAGAACTTCCTGCACCAGTACGTAACAGCATCTCTCTCACACTGTAACTGCTTTCAAGAAGTCCTTCAAAATGTATTTGTTCACTTTGGTTATCGACTCCCTTTCATAGCATTTGGTTTATTTTATATGAAGATACTGCAGAAAGCATTGCACATTTGTCACCCTTTTATTTTTCAATCTAATATTCTTGGTTAAAAAGGCAAATGATCAAAACTGAAGTAGAATCATTATCTCCTTAGGGCTAGTTTCTTAACTCATCAAATGTGTCCCTTGGTAAGTAACATAATTTTCAGATATTTATAAACTTAGATTTTTTTTCAGTTAATTTTTTTGTTCCTTCTTATTTCTTTTTTTTTTTTTTCAAGAATGTATAATAATTTACTTCAGACAGCAGTTCTCAGGCAAGGCTTTGCTTTACATTATTTGAGTCAATGTTTCAGCATCCAAGGGTTGTCAATAAACCATATCCTTTTTTTCTTATAGGTGGTTTATCTGGATCAGAAGTTTCAGCGTGAGATATGATGCTAAAATAGTTAAATAATCGTATTAATTTTCAAACACCACTTTTGTACATTACTTTTATTTCAGAACACAGAAACATCCAGAGTATTTTATAGGTTCATAGGTAAGTACTAGGCTTGCCTAGGCAGGTCATTTTAAGGCTAGCCAATTTCCCTTTTTGTGCTCAAAATAATCTATGCCATTTGGCTATAGATTGGCTCAGGCAATGTGTTCCTTGGTAAGTAACATAATTTTCAGATATTTATAAACAGATGCTTTTTCAGTTAATTTTTTTGTTCCTTCTTATTTCATTTTTTTTTGGATAAATATAATCCAATATGCAGATGATTCAACTATTATCTGTTCTGCCACCTCCATCCCTACACTCCTAAATCGTACACAAGACACGTTCTCAACCACTGAACAATGGATGAAAAAAAATCACCTAGCACTCAATGCCTCTAAAACCAAATTAATGGTATTTATCCCCTCTAAAGCCACCTCTTTCAATATAAGCACATTCTCTATCACTAGCCAAAACAACACATCCCTTGAATTGGTATCAGAGGCCAAATTACTAGGGGTCCAAATTGACAATCAGCTTAAATTCAACTCCCACCTACAACTAAATATAAAAAAAAACACCAAAAACTTGGTATGCTGTACTGACAAAATCGTTACCTCACCCTCTCCACTAAATTCACTCTCTCTGCCACATTTCTCATCCCCTCTCTCCTCTATGGAGCCCCACTCTTAACTAACCTCCAAGCTTTCCTTAAAACACAACTCTTTTGCTATAACATTGCCAAGTTCACCACCAGTTCGCCAAGTTCACCACCAGCCATAAGTCCTCCACCCACCATTGTATATCTCTCCATGGCCTGAAGTTAAATGCCAAAAAATGTACAGTCATACCCTTCGGGAAAAACAAGGTAACCCCAAGCTACCATATAGGTGGCAATCCACTAAGCACAGAAGAGGTTATCAGGGACCTGGGGACCCAGGTTGACAGTGGCCTTTCTTTTGACACTCGCATTGCTAAAGTGGTTAGAAAGACCTTCTACATTGCCCACCTGATCATGAAGGGATTCACATCCAGATCAAGTGAGGTCATTGTTCCCCTGTACTCTTCACTTATCAGACCAATGATCGAGTACAATGCCCCATTCGGGATATATCTCACCCGACACCTGCAGCAATTGGAGAGACCCCAAAAGTTCCTCACCAAAAGGATAAAGGGATTCCAAAATCTGTCATATGCTGCCAGACTGAAGAAACTCCAGCTCTATTCAGTTGCATACCATCTGCTCAGAGGTGACCTGTGCCTGACATACAAGGCCATGTCCAACCCGGAATTAATGGACATGCTCCACCTCAAAAAATCCAAATCTACCAGATCCACTAGAGCAAGCAACTTAAACCTTAGCACAAATATAAATAAGACATGCTGGAGGGATAGATTTGTCACTCAGAGACTCCCTATGCTGTGGAATAAAATCCCGGTCCATGTGAGGCAGAGCACCTCGCTGGCTCTGTTCAAGAGAAATCTTGACCGGTGGATGGGAGATCGTAGGTTTACCCCGGGAATCATCTCTGTGTCACTGCTGGACAGAGGCACAACAAACTAATGGGCACAATATTTTTTAACATAAGGGGTGGCGTAAGCCACAAAACTTTGGGCTAGGCTTATAAATGTCTTAGGGCAGATAGCCTAGTATAAACCTATGAACCTATGAACCTATAAACTAAAATGGCTAGAGCTATCCAATCATCTCACCTACACTCAACTTACTCTTGAACACAAGCTCATTTTCAACCCCTCCCTTTGTCCCTCCCTTTCCTCTGCCTTTAAAATGCACCTCCCTGATAGACTACTAAGATCTAACAACCAAAACCTAATAGAACTGTATAAAACAACTCGTCCCCCAGGTAAAAATCTCCTATCCTGAGGTCTATCACGTCTCTGGAACTCCCTTACCATCATCCATCTGTACCACCTCAAACCACTTTTCATTCAAAAAATATCTTCGCTCACATTTAATATCCCAGTGGGAATGCTCCTGCTCCCACCCCACATAATCTCCTCCCCTCTTTATACTGGCAACATCCATTTCACTTACTCTCCTAACTCATACATCCTGCTCTTGCATGTACTAAGCTAGTTACAATGAATGTATTAGAATGCACCTCTTAAGTGCAAGGTTTCTTAAGATGAAATGGCTTCTCAGTATTTATATTGTAATGTTTGTCACTAGTCTGTAGTGTTTGTAATGATTGTAACCTAAACCTTACTGTAATCTTGCTTGTTTTTGGAGCTTTTCTCCCCAGGACTCAATTGAAAACAGGTTCATCTTGGCCCAATGGACTATCCTGGAAAACCAACTACAAATAAATAAATAAATAAATTGGCCTTACCCATCCTATGGTCGATAATTATATATTACTCTAATGAGAATAACTGGGATCATACCACAAATAATTTGAGGGGGTCCCATGCATAGGATAAAGCATTTAGGAGCTGCCTCAGTCCATTAGTAGTACAGGCGGCATCATCATTATCAACACCCTTTTTTCCCATTTTCTACATGGGGTCGGGGTGTCATGTTAATTGTTGACATCTTTATCTATTCAGTGCCACCTTTCTGTCTTCTGAAAAACTTATGATTGACTGTAACAAGTCTTTTGTCAATCAATCCATCCACCTCTTTGCTGGACACCCTAGTTTCCTCTTATCTTCTTCCTGTCTGTCACAAATTATCTTTACCAGATTGTCTTCTGCTTTTCTCCACATGTGCCCAAACTACTGTAATCTGTTCTCTTTGATCTTTTCTGCAATTGGGACTACTTTGGCTTCTGATCTTAGGTCCTAATTTCTTCATCTGTCCCAAAGTGTGCATCCTACCACCCTTCTCAAGGACTTCATTTCCATCACCTTAAGCTTCCTCATCTGCTCTGCCTTTACTGCCCAGGTTTCTGTACCATACAGTAGTAGTGGTCGCACCACTGTCTTGTACACCTTACTTTTCAACTTCTTTGTCATTCTTCTGTCATACACTACACCTGACACTGTATGCCAGTTGGCTGCAGTCCCACTGATTCTAGCTTTGACCTCTTCATGCAGACTTCCCTTCTCTTCAACCTCTCATCCCAGATATTTGAAGCTATTAACCAGTTCCATTGTCTTCTTTTTTATTTCAATTCTCAGCTTCTTCTGATTAACCCAATTTGCTGCCATTACCACTGCCTTATCTGTGCTTACTTTCATCCCATGTGCCTTCAGTTTTGCATTCCATTCTCCTATCCTTTGCTGAAGTTCTTGATCAGAGTCTGCCTGTAATGCCACATCATCTGCATACAGCAACTTTTTTTTGATCTGTCTTCTCTGACTAGGCTTGCTAATGTAATCCATCACCAGTATGAACAGTAGTGGGCTCAGAGCTGAACTCTGGTGCACACCTACTCCCACTGAGAACCCCTCTGTGAGACTGAACACTGTTCATACTTAGTCATTGGGTCATTGTACATGGCCTGCACTAATTCTACTAATGTTTCTGGGACTGCAGACCACTGCAGTACTGCCCAAATCAGCTTTCTTGGGAACTTGTCTTATGCTTCCCCCAAGTTTAGGAATGCACATTTGGAGTCTTTCCTCATCTCAAGCTTCTTCGCAACTATCTGTCTCACTGCAAACATCGGGTCAGTTGTGCAGCATCCTGATCTGAATCCAAACTGCTCATCTCCCATCTTATTTTCTACTAATCTGCATATCCGTCTATCAATCACCCTCTCCAGAACTTTCATACAATGTCACAGAAGTTTGATTCCTCTGTACTGCCCACAGTTGTGGATGTCCCCTTTGTTCTTATACACTGGCACAAGTATGCTTATTCTCCAGTCATCTGGGATACGCCTTTCTCTCCATACTGCTGTTAGTACCCTCAGGAGCCATTTTTCCTCACACACATCTTTATTATATCTGCTGTGACCTCATCTGAGCCTGCTGCTGTCCTTGACTTCATTTTCCTTAGTGCTGTTCTTACTTCTTCTAGGACGGGTTCCTCTTCTTCTCTCATCGTAGGCTGTGTCTGGGGTAGTACAACATCTGTGGGATTTTCTTCATTCAGAAGCTGCTGGAAGTACTACTTCCATATGCCTTTGATGTCCTGTGGACCGGTGAGCAGGTTGTTGCTGGGATCCCTTATGAAGGGTATCTGACTATCTTCTTTATCTTTCTGTCTTTGCCTTGTAACCTAATGCAATTTCTTTGTACCACCTAGTGAGTCACTTTTCAGAAACTAGTAGAGCCCCTCTGATGCCCTGTTCTTTGCTATTGCAACTCCTTTCTTAGCTTGTTTGTTAACCAACCAGTATTCCTTCATAGTCTGATCTGTCTTTTCTATCTCCCACTTTTTCCTGCGCTCCTTCTTTCTTTTGATGACTACCTGCATTCCACCACCAACTTTCTTTATGTACCTTGTTTCCATACCTGGCTCAGTCACATATCTGTTCAGTAGTCCTCACACATGCTGCTTTAAGACCCTGCCATTCTTCTAACTCCACCAATTTCCTCCACTTCTTAGGGTGCTAGAGCCATGAGTAACTGTTGTACTGGCTCTCCCAGTCAACTTCCAGGTCTTCAGCCTAGTCTCTGTTGACCTTCCAGTCAACTTCCAGGTCTTCAGCCTAGTCTCTGTTGACCTTAGAGCCTTCACTGACCACTGTTTGCAGCTAATTGTGGCAACCAGTGGTTTATGCTGTGGGCCAGCTGTTTCACTGGGGATGACTTTGCAATCACTGATTCTAACCCAGTGCCCTTTCCTTACTAGAAGGAAGTCTACCTGAGTTGCATGTTGACCACTCTTGAATGTGATATTGTGACTGTTTCTCATTCTGAACCATGTGTTAGTTACTATTAAGCCACTTGCCAGACATAAGTCTAGAATGGCCTCACCTTCTTTACTCCTGTTGCCTGACCCATGTGAACGCAGGCAGTCCTCATATCCTGTTCTGTTTGTCCCAATATGTGTGTTCTAGTCATCAATTATCAACACCAAGGGGGCAGTCCTGGAGTAAATTTTCTTTTTCCAATCCATAGATTGAAGTTGTGCTTGAATATGGACAAGGAAGAATTTTTTTATGTGGATGGGAGGTTGATTCCACAGCAGTGGTATCCTCTATGACATACACCTGTCCTTCCAAACCATTCTGTTGATGTTGCAGAAGAGATTTAGATCCCTAGACTCCATGGTTCTGATACCATTGATGTGCTGTAAATCCATCAGGTAATTTGGCAGGGGATGCCTTGTATGCCAGTCACAGGTCACTTCTTAGCAGTCTGTAGGATACCAGACGTAGTGGCAGGGCTTTGAGTCAGTCCACATAGGACATGTTATTTAACCCTTGTATCCTTTTAGTAAGGTATCTCTATGGACATTCCAGTTGTTGCATGTGTCTGGATGGATACATGCCAAAGGGGGCATTATGATCAATGACCGGCTTAATAAGAGCTGAGTAAAGAAAGACAATGACATCCCTAGAGCTAGACACAATCCCATTGTTTATAAGCTGTGCCATACAGAAGGAATTTCTTACAACAAAGCAACTCATGGTCAGAAGTTAGGTCACTGTCCACATAAGTTCCCAAATCCCATGCTTATGTTTGCATACATGAGTGCTTCAGCTATCAGAATGTGCAGCTCATGTACCTGTCACATATGACGCTTACAGAGCAGGTATGCTGACTGCTTATTTGTCATAGCAGAGGAGTGACGATGGTTCGTTCCATACAGTGAAGTGTGGACAATGATGTGTGCATGTTGTCAAGTGTCTTCAACACACCTCTCAAACTCTTAGTACAAGAAATCTGGAGGGGGACAAATGCCCAGAAATAGGGTCAAATTTAAAAAAATAATCTTATAGACTTAGAAAGTTGTTAGAATAAAAGGTTTTGTGTTAGTATGCATTTTCTGAATGATATGAAGTCTGAAATTCAAATGTCTGTCATTAAGTGACATCAGTCCTCAAAGATTTGCTAGAAAACCACAAATTTTATGAGGAACAGATCAAAAATATGACTCAAAAATCTGGACAGTTGAGAACTATGGTCTTCAGGAATGTCACACTAGCAATAACTTCTGCTATTTGGATGATGATTATCACCCTTCGCATACTGTATTATATTGCATTACATTTGCATGATAGCAGAAGAAGACAATAAACCTATGTAGTTTGCCTTTTAAGTGCACCTCCCCTCCATTGCTACCTACCCAATAACCTGAATTTGTCTTTACCACCCAGTCCAGTACTCTGTTACAAGGATCTGCAATCCTGATAGTGAAAACATACTTTTGGAGTAGCAGGGAGTAATTAGTCCCTACAATCTACTGCTTATGCCTCTGTCTTCCCCACTCTGTCCTTTCTCTTCAGGATGATGCCTTTGCATTTCCCAAACATTATCTTCTGTACCAGTATCATGCCATCCTTATCTCTAATGGTCTCAAATGAGAATAACTGTAACTCCTCTGGTTTGTGGTCATATGTCTTCCCCTCTGTCCCATGGCCCTTTCTGATAGCTTTCCCCTGGCTTCCTTCCAGCAGACAGAGGTCTGTTTCCTTAATGGCCTCTAGAACTGACAAAGGCCTTGTATAGTGCAAGTATTTCCTCATTACTTCGTATATCTATCTCCCTGAGGGTGCACCCACACATTTTGTTTCCCGCTGCCACTATTCTTTCAATCTGTTCCCTGTTATCCAGTCTAGATGTGATCAACAGCACCAAATCCAGTTCCTCCTGTGCTGCCATTGGTTCCATTCCCCTCAGCTGACACGTTACACCAGAGGTGTTGTGGTCTCATTGTAGTAACTTGCATTTGTTTCCATTGAACCTTAACTGATACCATCCAGCTCACTTGTTCAGTATTTCCAAATCACTTGTTAGACTCATATCCAGTCCTCCACTGCTGCACCTACCTTTATGTAATCAGCAAAGAGAATGATCCTGTTCTGTATTCCCCTCAGACATGCCTCAGAGAAACATACTGAAGAGTGCTGTTAGTCACTTGTCTAGTTCTTGCCATTGCCGTCTGACCACAGCCTCTGTTCTACCATTCATCCATGCAGCTATTCATTTCGTCAGTTATGGTCCTAGTCTTAACCCCTCTAGTATTCATAACAGCCTCCTGTGTGAAACCAGGTCAGGAGTCTTTATGTAGTCCAGGTAGACTATGTCTACTGGCATGTGCCAGTGGAGACTATCTGTAGCCCAGCCGTAAGGTCAATTGAAAGATCCTTCTAGCCATGAATCCATACTGGCTGCTGTCCCAGAGATTGTTATCCTCAGGAAATGTTACCAGTCTTCCCCTTTCTCTGTATGACTGATGTTAAGCTAACAGGCATGAACTTCTCCATTTCTTTCTTGTTGTTCCCAGACTTCATGTTTCCACTCCTCTGTTGAAGATCTTTGTAAGCGGGCCTGCCGACACCCTGGCCAAATTTCTAGGAGGTGGCCCATCTGATTCTTGTGCTTTATTCTCCCCAAGAGCATCAAGTCCTATACCACTTCCTCTCTTCACTGTTGTTTATCATAGTGTTGCAATACTACATCTTGGGGGACATCCTGCTGTGGAGAAGCCCAGGGACAGCCTGAATGCTGCAGTCTTACACCATCCCCCAGGTGGCAGATGTCCACTACTGTCCGATATCAGGACATCAGAGTTTTAGGCGGATGTAAGAAAGTGCCATCTTCATTTCTTTCTTATCATACAGTCCGATGTTCCGCAATGTATCATTCAGTGTCATCAGTTGGCTTGAATTACCAGAGCAAACAACTGTGCATTCTGTGCTACATTTAGCTCTAAGATTATTAAACATGGGGCAGAGTCTCCTCAGCGTATGGATTCCAGTAGGGCAGGGCCTTCACATGCAGTGTCATCTGCTAGTTCCCAGGCCATCATCCCTAAGAAGCTTAAGGTTAAGGAAACAAAGGAGAAGGATGTCTGAGACACTGTGGATGTTTCTGTATCTGGCCCCTTGACAAAACATGATGACACCGACACAGATGTGGTGCCTTTGCAACCCCTTAATCCAGTGTCTATTAGGTCCACCTCCTCTGGCATGACTCTATTGGAGGCCACCTTGTCGTTGGCCCACACCTCACATCCCATTGGTTATTAAAAGGAAAGACGCCTCTTAGAACCAGATTGAGGTGACAGATACCCACCCATAACCTGAAGCTTTTATTTCTCCTAATGCTGGTACTTCCAAACCAAAAAGGCATCCAGGTTTGCCCAATCCCTTTCTATTTGAGTCAACTGCCTCATCTTCACAGGTCTCAGAGAACTTGGTCAGACTAACCCAGGACTTCATGGATTTCATGAAGACCAGGCAACCCACCATGCAAAAGGATGCTGTGCCAGAAACTTCTCCTGGAAAAAGAAAAAGGGAAATTTTGCCCCAGAGAGATTTTGATGCCTCATAATCATAGGATGAGAAGGCATTAGCTTATATGAAACACCTTCCCTCTCAGACTTATGATGGCCCTGATTCAGATAACACTCTATCCTCAGTTTTGCCCCCTGAGAATCTGTCCTTTGAGGACACACTTCATAGAATGAAGGGAGCCATCATCTAGGAATCTGGGGAGTTCTCCAAGGCTCAGACTTACTGCAGAGAGCTTCTGAACCTTCCTACACCTAGACCTCTGGAAATTCCTCCTGCTTATGTTGTCTTGGATGATGTGTTTGAAGACATGCTTGTAGCCTGATTCCCTTTCCCACTGCTTTTGGCAAGCCTGATTACTTCTATAGGGTGCTTGAGTCGCACAAGAACCTCTGTAAAAACCCAGTGGTGGACCCAGCAGTGGTGTCTGTAGAATCTGCCAATAGAGCCAATGGACATACATCCAATAACCCCTTTCCAAATTATATGGAAAGCAGATTTCTTATCAAGTTTGGTTAGAAAACTTACACATCAGCCACCCTGACCATGAGAGCTCTCAACTGCCAGTTCCACATGTTCAAATACCTTAAGTCACTGCAGGAACAATTTAAATCCAAGGCAGAGGGGGATCCAGGACAACAGCCTCCAGAGGGATATCCAGGACTTGTGTAATACCACCCTCCAGCTATCCAGACACTTTCTCTAATGTGAACATAATGTTGTAGATACAGCATGCAGGGTGAATGCCACAAGTTCAGTCACTTACAGACATGCCTGGCTGAGGACCAACCCCTGTCAGACTAGGTAGAAGCTGAACTCCTTGATGCTACACTGGATGTGGAGTTTCTTTTTGTACTCCCAAACTGGACAAGAAAGGGAAATATGTGAAATTTGTAAAATAATTTTACCCATCTTCCACTCCCTGATACAATAGAAACTGTCTTACAAAGTCTTAGACCTTTCTGCCTAAACATGAAAAAGCAAAACAGTCTAAGAGAGGAGACCCATACAACAAAGAAAGTGTCAAACCAAATAATGTTTCAGATCTGAGGGATTCAATGATCCTGCCCCCAGCCAGGGAGCAGCTGTGACTACATCCAGAACCTCCTCTCCTTCCCCCAAATCCCACCCAACCCTTCCACCTGACAGGTTTTCTTTCTTCTACCATCACTGGGAAGAGATAACACAAGACAAATGGGTCCTACAAAGTATAAGGAGGTGTTATGCCATCCAGTTCTGAAAAATGCCACCCTTTCTAGGAATTTCTCTTGAGCCAAAACCACAAGAAAACATTTTTCCACCCATTTTAAAAGAACTATTACTAAAATGATCCATTCAGAGAATGGCCTACAGAAGAAGAAGATATAGGTTTTATTCCTGCCTTTACTTAGTCCTCAGAAAAGAAGGTACCCAGGCCTGTCCTAGATCTCTCAAGACTGAATAACTTTCTACTTGTACCAAAATTCAAGATGCTAACCCTCCTAAAGACCACTACCCCTTATCTTCCCAGGGACATGGAAGGTGACTCTGGACTTGAAGGATGTATTTTTGCATGTCCCTATTGCCCAGGAACACAAGAAATATCTATGCTTTTAGGGAATTGCATTACCAGTTTTGTTCCTTACCATTTGGCTTATCCACTGCTCCAAGAATCTTCACCAAATGTCTGCCACCAGTCATTGCCTATTGCAGAATACAAGGGATCCACATTTACCTTAATGTAGATGGTCACCTGATCCAGACAAAATCACCCTCAGAACTTCTGACAACTATACAAATCACCATGGATTGCTTTCAGAAGATGGGTTTGACCCTCCTTTTCAGAAGTCACAACTCCAACCAAGCACCAGGCTTCCTTCTTGAAGACAGTCATAGACTCCATCCAACAGAAAGAATATCTCAGAAACATATGTTCCAAGATATCCATTACAGTAAAAGAATTCCACAGGACCCTTAGTTACATAGTTTCTTTCATTATAATGATTCCCTTGGCAAAACTGCACTTGAGGACGTTGCAATGGTACTTAAAAAACACATGGGCTTAACGTCAGCAGTCCTTAGAAACCATGCACTGTCTGCTCCCATGCCTAAAAATGAATATGCGTTGCTGAAAGGAGAGTGTTCTCAACAAGCCAAGAGTGTATTTCCACTTTCCAGAAACAATACAGACTTTAACAACAGACAGCTATGCATGGTCAGGGGGGACAATCTAGGGCAATTCAGAGTCCAAGGAATATGGGGCAAGCATCAAGCAAAACAGGACATCAATTTAAAGGAAATGATGGCAGTCATCCTGGTAGTAAAAGTTTTCACTTTCAAACTGTCCCCTGGATCCTTTCAAATCTGGATGGACAACACCACAGTCATGTGATACACAAACAGGGAAGTACACATTCATACTCCTATGTAGTCCAGTAATGGAACTTTGCATACCTCTCAACTGTCCACATTTTCGCAGAATGTCCAGATTTTTGCCTCATATTTTTGATCTGTTCCTCATAAAATTTGTGATGTGATTTTCTGGATTATGTGGTAAATCAGTGAGGACTGAATTCACTAAATAATGACAGCCATTTGAGTTTCAGAGTTCATATCCTTCAGAAAATGCATGCTAACACAAGACCTTTTATTCCAGCAACTGTCTAAGTTTATAATAGCAATAATTAAAATTTGTCCCCATTTTTGGGGCTTTGTCCAGTTTTTTTGTGCTAAGACGTTGACAGCTATGGAACTTTGGCTTGTTGCTCAGTAGGTGAAGGTAACACCCATAGTCTCTTACATCCCCAGTCAGGATAATCTGCTAGCAGACACTGTAAGCCTCCTGGACCCAGTGAATGGATGCTGACAAGGGAAGTCTTTCTGCACCTCACCACAGCTGGGGAGTACCAGAGACATTTTTTGCTTCACCAGAAAACAGGCAACTAACAAATTCTGCTCAAGAACCCAACAGAAAGAGACACCTTCTTCTTCAAATGGACAGACCTCTTTTTCTGCACCTTTACACTGATAGCCCTCTTCCAAAGGGTACAGACAGGCCACAAATGATACTCATTTCTACCTTCTGGCACAGGCAGCAATGCTTCTTCCTTCCCCTGACTTTCAGTAGGTGGGTGGTAGGGACCATAACATTAATACACTTTCTAATTCAGAACAAAGGATCTGTTATCCACCCCAATTTGAAGACCCTTAACTAACAGCTTGGAAGACTGGATACTGACTCCATCCACACAGTCCTCTTCCTATGTTGTTCTATCCAGTCTGAAAGAGGCTAGAAACCTGACCTCAAGAAAGCCATTTATAGCAAAATGTAAAAAGTTTTCTATCTTGTGCCAATCCAATGGTATTCTCTCTTCTCAATTACCCTTACAACCAGTGGCGGCTGGTGACTTCAAATCACAGGGGGGCTGCAGGAGACGCTGAATGGGCGGGGTCAAAGGGAAGGGGTGTGGTCAACCATAAAGGGGAGGGGCTATGCACAAAACCACAAAAAAACTAACTTTAATTAAATACGCTGCCCTGGGTGGCAAACCATCATTATGAAAGTCCAATCAAGACAAAAATAAGTGTAGAAGAATAAAAATATTTCAATGCATTGGCTGCATGACAGCTTACTTAATATCTAGATGGAAACAAAAGGTTGTGAGGCATGAAAAAATAAATTACTTTTTAAATACATTACTGGAATGCCAGTCAAAATCAAGTATAAGAAAAACCAGAAGCACTCAACTCAAACCACTTCTCCTTGCACTGCAGTTCTAATTATAATATATTCAGCTTTAAAGTACCAAGCAACATGCTGAAAGTAGAAATCTATGTGATGCCCCCACTTGTAAAAATGTTTCTTATCCAAAAAAGACCTGCTGCCTGACAACTTGTTTCATGGGGAAAACATGATAAAAGTAAAATGAAAAGCAAACAAGAAACAAGCTCAAGATACATTGCTTAAAGGATTACTGTACAGGTTATGGACCACACATGATTGGCATTCTGTTTAGTTTACGGGTAAAGCCTGTAGAGATGACTGGAAGTCTCCAACAAGTGTAATGAGCTTTTAAAATAATGGAATCCTGTCCTTTAATACCCAAGGCTTATACATTATCTAGTCAAGTATTCTCTGCATGGCAACAACAGAAAGGCTTTCAATGTTGGCAATTCTTTAACAGTATGCTTATTAAAGCTTACTTGCATCTTACGATGTCAGACAAGCTTACCTTATGGTCATTAAAGCATTGCTACTTAAACACAGAGCAACAGGCACTTTGAGTAATAAGCATAAATCAACAGTACAAAATATGACAGAAACTAGACCATTCTGCAAAATCAAGGACAGATGAAAAGCCACTGTAGTACTTATGCAGTGTGTCCTCCCCATCCAAGGTAGATACAACTACTCCTTGCCTTGCTTGGACACATCCAGAGTCACTACATGGGGAGTGGGGTGCAGCAAGCATGTCACAATTTGAAATCTCTGGCTGACTGTGATGGCCCTGACACATTTGTCATACCTCTCAACTTCAAGAGCAAGAAATCTGGACAAAGCCATACACAGAAGTGGGACAAAGGCACAACAATAAGGACAATTTTTAAATATTGCTCTAATAAACTTAGAAAGATAATAGAATAGGTCTTGCATTAGTATGAATTTTCTGAAGGGTATAAAATCTGAAACTCAAATGTCTGTCATTTTCTAACTTCAGTCTTTAGTGATTTGTCACTAATTTGCCAAAAACACAATTTTATGAAAAATGGACCAAAAATGTGATGCAAAAATATAAAATAGACACACAATACAGCTTCTACCTGTCAAAGAAGGGACACTTTAATATTAGTACTGCTACCTTGAGCAGCTGACAAAATAAAAGAATCTACATGCATTTCAAGTAATCTATAACTTTGATTATTACAGTTATTTCTTAATTGTAAACCCTCCATGTTTTCTTCCAAAATTGCTATTTTTGGAGGGATTATTAGGGGAAGAGCAACATTTTGAGCCAAAATTGGGGACAGTTGAGAGGTTGGCTATGCCTAATTCTATAAAGCAATTTATTTGCATGTACCTCTCAACCTGTTAATGCAGTAAATCTGAACAAGGCCAAATATATTGGGGCACATATAAACAGTACTAAAATTGCTCTTGTATAAATTGAGACAGTTGATAGAACGGCTCTTACTTTAACATGCATTTTTATGAAGGTTATGAAGTCTGAAACTTATTATTTAGTGACTTCTGGCAAATCATTTAGGAATTAAAACTACAAATTTTATGAACAACAAACCAAAAATAAGAAGCAAAAATCTATTCATTCTTTGAAAATCTGGACAGTTGGGAGGTATAGTTCAGCTGGGCCTGTCTGAGTTTGCTGCCCTTCCCCCCCCCCTGACAAAATAATGGTTGAACTGGAGCTTCTGCAGCCATTCCAATTAACCATTACTTGGCTATTTCACTCCATTTACCATAAACACTAATGTGCATACTGCTTTACTTCAATGATTGGACTTCATTTGAAAGTTTTATTTTGTATTTTACAGCACAAACATTAAGTCATCTGTTAAACAAAGCAATGCAGTCTCACAATGAAAACTTAGCATTAAAACTTCTCTGCCCTTGAAACTCACATTCATTGAAACAGCATTGAAACCCACATTCAAAGAAAATACATTTTGCCAGTGGCAGATAAAGATTAATTTTGGGCTGTTTTCGAATCATAGGCCCCTTGCATATGAAACATACATGTGCTCTTTGATACACCTTCCTCATTGTACTAAAATTATATTCCTTGTACAATACAGTACACTTGTTAGAGGGTGTTTTAAATTTGTTTTGAACATTTTTCCAGTAAGCAATGAAACAAAACATATGCACCCATAATGGCAAAACTGCCCAGTTGAGAACATTTATCATAAAAAGTCTACTCAGACTTCCACAGTCCACCATTATTAGTAAATATACACAATTCTACAGTCCACCATTATTAGTAAATATGCACAATTCCACAGTCCACCATTATCAGTAAATATGCACAATTCTACAGTCCACCATTATCAGTAAATATGCACAATTCTACAGTGCACCTTTATCAGTAAATATGCACAATTCTACAGTGCACCTTTATCAGTAAATATGCACAATTCTACAGTCCATATTCAGTGAATTCAGTTCTTGCCATAGCTGTCAACCTTAGCACAAAAACCTGGACGAAGCCAATAATGGGGGAATACAGTCCCAAAAATAGGGACAAATTTAAAATATTCATCTTATAAACTTAGAAAATTGCTAAAAAAAAGGTTGTGCTACTATGTATTCTGAAGAACATGAAGTTTGAAATTCAAATGCCGGTCAATTTTACTGCGGACAGAACAAACACAATTTTCAGCAGAGACGCAGGGATTAATACTGCAGACACATCTTTGTAAAATGGCAGGGCATCAGAGCAAATCCACACAAACACAGAGAGGAGATGCAGACTCCACACAGAAGCCACCCCAACCAAGAATCAAACCAGAAAACCTATAGCTGTGAGGCAACAATACTACCACTGCACCATCAAATCTGCAAGGAATTAAGCATTCAGAAACCTGAAGTCTGAAATTCAAATGCCGGTCAATTTTACTGCGGACAGAACAGAAACAATTTTCAGCAGAGACGCAGGAATTAATACTGCAGACACGTCTTTGTAAAATGGCAGGGCACCAGAGGAAATCCACACAAACACAGGGAGGAGATGCAGACTCCACACAGAAACCACCCCAACCAAGAATCAAACCAGAAAACCTACAGCTGTGAGGCAACAATACTACCACTGCACCATCAAATCTGCAAGGAGTTAAACATTCAGAAACCTGAAGTCTGAAATTCAAATGCCTGTCAATTTTACTGCGGACAGAACAAAACAATTTTCAGCAGAGGCGAGGGATTAATACTGCAGACACGTCTTTGTAAAATGGCAGGGCACCAGAGCAAATCCACACAAATACAGGGAGGAGATGCAGACAGAAGCCACCCCAACCAAGAATCAAACCAGAAAACCTATAGTTGTGAGGTAACAATACTATCACTGCACCATCAATTATACAAGGAATTAAACATTCAGAAACCTGAAGTCTGAAATTCAAATGCCTGTCAATTTTACTGCGGACAGAACAAAAACAATTTTCAGCAGAGATGCAGGGATTAAAACTGCAGACACATCTTTGTAAAATGGCAGGGCACCAGAGCAAATCCACACAAACACAGGCAGGAGATGCAGACTCCAAACAGAAGCCACCCCAACCAAGAATCAAACCAGAAAACCTATAGCTGTGAGGCAACAATACTACCACCGCACCATCAATTATGCAAGGAATTAAACATTCAGAAACCTGAAGTCTGAAATTCAAATGCCTGTCAATTTTACTGCGGACAGAACAAAACCAATTTTCAGCAGGGATTAAAACTGCAGACACGTCTTTGTAAAATGGCAGGGCACCAGAGCAAATCCACACAAACACATGGAGGAGATGCAGACTCCACACAGAAGCCACCCCAACCAAGAATCAAACCAGAAAACCTATAGCTGTGAGGCAACAATACTACCACTGCACCATCAAATACACAAGGAATTAAACATTCAGAAACCCTTAAGTCTGAAATTCAAATGCCTGTCAATTTTATTTAACATTTTTAATCAGGACAGTCTGACTTGGAACAAATAAACAATTTTCAGCAGAGGCCCAGGAAGAAATAATGCAGACATGTCTTTGTAACATGGGAGGACACAAAAGCAAACCCACACAAACACAGGGAGAAGATACAGACCCCACAAAGAAGGAACCCCAGCCAAGAATCAAACCCAAGAACCTGCAGCTGTGAGGCAACAATGCTACTACTACACCATCAAATATCAAGCATTGCAACATTTACAAACCACAGATATTATGAGGAACAGATCAGATCGAATATGAGGCAAAAATCTGAAATTTTTTTACAAATGGTGGTGGGTAGGGAACTCAAGTCTTTAACACCTGCATACAGGGTACAGGGTTCAAGCCTGAGGCATTCCCTACCACACCACCACACCACCATAAGCACCTGGGGCATTTTCACACACACACACACACACACACACAAACTCCAGTAAAGCACAAGCACCCGCACCATACACAAACTCCAGTAAAGCACAAGCACCATACACACACAAATAAACATTGTAAATTAAAAAGCACAAACTCCATACAAATAAACATTGTAAATTAAAAGGCACCTTACCTGAATACATCCAGCTAACGTACATCCTTCCCGCGCAATACTGAAGACCCGTGAGATCCCAATGCTCCATCCTGACGCCGACGAGATCCCTAATGCTCTGTCCCGAGTCCCTGCTGCTCCTCTTGCAGTCCGGACGCGACCCATAATCCTGGCGGGTCTGTGCACTGTAAAAGTGCACAGACGTCTCCTTGTGTCCCCCTATGGGGACGGCCGGACTGCCTTGAGCATGCGCATAGACCAACAGTAGTCGAGACTCGGTCTATGCGCGAAGTCCGCGAATTTTGAAAAAATAATTTTTTTTATTTTTCATTTTTCTTTCTTTTTTTATTTTTGAGGGGGCTGCAGTCCGGCAGCCCTATGCCACGAGCCGCCCCTTGAAAACCTCTCCCATCTTTTCAAGCAAGGACTGTCTTACTCCAGCATTCAGGTCTATGCTTCTGCCATCTCACTCTGCTTCACTTTGTCCCCCACTATTTATTCACACCCTCAGATGAAACAATTTCTGAAAGGGATAATACACCTCAGACCACCCAGCTAAGAACCTGCACCCTCTTGGAACTCAAATGTTGTTATTGAAAAACTTATCCTGCCACCTTTTGAGCCAGTGGCCTCAGCCCTTATCAAGCCAGGTCAGTAAGGCATATTTCAGAACCTCAAGCTCTTGATGTGCAAGGAGCCATTTTTAGTCATCCATAGGGACAGGGTTATCTTGAAAACAAATTCCTCTTTTATGCCCAAGGTTTTCTCAGAAATCTCTTTGAATCAAGATATACACCATGCTGTGTCCTTTTTTCCTAAACCCCCAAAATAAGGGAAAGAGAATCTTGTACTCCCCGGATGCACGCAAACAACTAAGATTTTACCTCCACAGTATAAACTTCCCAAACATATTTAAGAAGCTTTTGGTAGCTTACATAGAAGGAAAACAGGGTAAACCAGATAGCAAACAAACAATTTCTAAATTGATTGCAAACTGCATTTCTTTCTGTTACTCTCAACATGGTAAGCAGCTTTATGGCAGGGTTAGAGCACATTCCACTAAACACAAAGCCACCCTTACTGCTTTTTTGAAAGGAGTGCCCACACAGGACATTTTAGAAGCAGCCACCTGATCCTATGTACCTTAACCAAATAATACCATCTTGGGACCATCTCAAGGACGATAGCTGGGTTTGTTTCTGTCCTCCTGCAGAGTCTGCTGTCCCCTTACTAGATCTCAGTCCAACCACCCAGCTAAGAAGTTTTGGAAGCCTTCTCAAGACACAGTACTGCAGTACAGACTATGATGAACATAGTACAGCTGTGTATATAACTTACTATAACTGTAGAGGTAGATCAGTGTTGCATACTGTTTTCCAACTACATCTCTCTGTCTCTCTCTTTCTCTCTCCATCTCTCTCTCTCTATATATATTATATATATATATATATATATATATATATATATATATATATATATATATATATGTATATATATATATATATATATATATATATATATATATATATATATATATATATCGTGGATTGGTACAGGTCCCCTTATCCCATTTTTCATCCCCCATCCCACTCCTTTTCCTAACCCTTAGCTCAGCTATCCTGACTCATAGTAGGTATGATTGCACATATCATACTCCACACATCATGACCATTAGACTCTGTAAGCCTTGAAGCTGATGCCAGCTGATGCCCCTCCTTACACCCTCATTTCTTGATGTCAGAAAGCAGTGGAAACCCACCAGCTTGGAGATGGTGAACGAGTCTTGTATTCAGGCCAACTGCATCCTTCTGCACGCAGAAAGTTCCAAGGCTTAGTACTGCATCTTGGATCTAACCAAACATCTACAATTATGGTAAGTTTATTTCATTTTTATTTAACATTTGTTTATCGGGATAGTCCGACTGGGATGAGTAGTAAACCCCTTTTTGATGGGTTGGTGTGGTGGACTGTCCTGGTTTGAGTAATCTATTGATCCTTTTCCAGAAAAGTTTGGGATTTTTGTGATGTCTTTGCTGTAGGCTGAAGTAAAACTTTTATTTATCTTTTTTATTTGATGCTTTGTGATGTTGTATAATCCTTCATTTCTGTACATTGCCTGTAGCATATCTTTTAGAATCACTGGCATTCTGCAGCATCTGCAGTGTTGGTGTAGTGTCCTGCCCCTGGTAAAAATTGTTTTAGAATGTGTACTGTTATGTAAACCCTGAGCTGAACCTAAAAATGGTGCATTGAGATCAGCATTCTACCACAGCTAGCATACATACATACATGCATGCTTACATATATACATACATAAATAAATGTTTTGCCTTTAAAGCTATTGTGCAACTTAGTCCTGTGTTGTACAGCTATATGCCTTCGCTCTTCAGCATACTCTGGACCAGACACACAAAGTCCACGTTAACTTGAACCCATGCCTTCATTACTTGGGCTGTTTCCCTGCAGGATCTACTAACTCATGAAATAAATGAATAATCTTTAGTACTTTAAAGCCATGCCAGCCCCATTCAGCCTTACAGCATATCAACCACTACTTCACAAATAGACTGCCTTCCCTAATCACATAATTCTTTCATTCCACTGCTGTCTTTTCTTGCTCTGATGACAGAATGGGTGACATGGCATCCATAAACAAAAGAATGTCAGCCCTCTTTTCAAAGTGCAGTGTTTGAATTGGAATACTGGTCACAAGTCTACAAGGTGTATGATGCTATCAAGGGCACTAATTTCTGTTTTCCAGGAAAAATATTGGTAAATCCAATATTAAGATTGCCTCAGTGTTAGACAAACATGAGATTTTCATGGACTTTGTTATTTTAACTACAAAACATCTAAAACACAACATATCAACAGAAACTGAGCATGCTCCACGACAGTATGCAAATCCAAAACCAATGTTTTCTGTAGAGGGTAAGTGTCCCTGCACCTCCTGTACTCCCTGCTATTATACATATCAACTCTGGGGTCGCACAATAGCAGAGAAAGGGCATATTCTCTTTCTTGCCATAGTGTATATATATATATATATATATATATATATATATATATATATATAGATATATATATATATATATATATATATATATATATATATATATATATATATATATATATATATATATATATATATATAAATATGTTTACTGTTGAAATTCTGAATCTGGTTCAGTTGACCGTTCAGAATGTCGACCCAAAATGCTGAATTCGGAATTTTGAAACAGCAACCAAGGCGAAAATGAATACATCGACATCCATAGTTCGATGTATTCAACATAGCAGCAGGTGATGTCAATCACATCCTGCTATGCACATTACACTCTGCAGTCAACTGTACACTAATTCTACTATTTTGCTCCCCTGCACATTAAATATACCAACTCCCAGACTGCAGTACAATGAGGAAATGGGATAATTCCCTATTCCTCACTGAACTGTGATCTCACTGCACAATGTCAAACTCAAATACTCGAACTACACTACCCGTTCTCTGTATTGTAGTCGATACATTTTGGTTCAACATTCTGCTGACTTGAAAACTGCTATTCAATCACATGCCGATCAACCAATGCAGTTTCCAAGTTTTGAATGTAAGCCATATATATTTGTATGTATATTTTTAATAGATTCATAATAAATTTATATTAATGATGAAAAATACATGTAAAAACCACAGGTGTAATTTCTAGATTTTATCTTATTAAAATGGAATTTATTTTTTTAGAACTGTAAAACAACGTTCCTGCCTGTGGTTGTACTAGAGAGCTGATGGAAGTAACTTAACAAAAAAAGTGTTTTCTTCAGAGCAATGAAACTTACCCTTGGAAACTAGCTCCAACTTCATTTTCTTAAGTTTTGTTCATAGACTGAGGCAGATATGGTCATCTTTAACATTTTTTAGAGTACCTTGTTGCTGTAGAGCTGTTTCTACATTGAGCAGGATGAAATATCACTTTAAATGGTCATCTACAGAGGTTACAAATGCCCAGAAATACTAGATGGACTTTATGGGATTAGATGCTGCAAAACCTGTTGCTTACCTCTAGTTTTAGACGATTTGCAGTATGCTATTTTCACTACATCACTGGAATTATACTCTCTGCCCCTCTTGCTCCTGGGTATCTGTATTGGTTTTACACATTCCATGATCATTGGAAATGCCTGTACAAGAATCTAACAATGGATCCATCAGTAGCGTCACTAGATCCCTTAAAAACTGTCTAAACTAGTTCTAATCTCTAATGCATTTTCCAATGAGTAGAAGAGTGGTATATTACATTGTTTTAGAAAAAAGGTCTGTACAGCAATAACTCTGGTCTTCTGGGCTCTAAAGGTGAAACTCGTGGAATTAGCCCAAGTTGTTGGCCAAGTGGGTAAATGTGCCATTAAGTGTGGCAGAAGCAACATCTAGGGCTGCTGCAACATGGTCAGAGAGAAGATGACATGTCTAATTGAGAACACAACCCCTGTCAGTTAAAGTCAAAATGCCCCTCTAAAGAGGAATCTGTTGTTCAAAGAAACTGGAGAAAAAGGGGAAACTATGCAGTCCCTAGATATGACGGAAATCATGGGTTCAAGAGACTTCCCTTCTATCATCACTAGGGTAAAGGCAAAAGGGCAAAAGATAAGAAGGGGGTATATGAGATAAAATGGTGACGAGATCATAAAGGGAACTGTGACAGCTCCCAGAGCCACACCTCAGACAAGAAGGAGCCAAGACTACCCATCATATCTCTCAACATGGAAACATCAAAAATCTGGACAAGGCCCATGAAAAATAAGTACAAATCTGTATGCTGATTAACATAAAATTTGCATACATAATTATGTAACCTCGCCCACTCCAATGGGATTGTGGAATACCAACTTTCAAATGCAAACTGAAGAACAGACAACCAAAATATGGCACCAGACTCCCCCTTCAGCCATTCCAATGTCCCATTACCTGGCTAGTTTGCCCATTTACCATAAACCCTAATGTGTGCATACTGCTTTTCTAATACAATGATTATTTGGAGTTTATTTTTACATTTTACAGCCCAATGCACAAACACCATCTGCTAAACAAAACAACACTGTCTCACAATGAAAATAGACTTGACATTAAAACATCTCTACCCTTGAAATTCACATTCATTGAAACATCATTGAAACCCACACCACATTCAAAGAAAATGCATTTGGCCAGTGTGGATAAAGATTACCATTTGGGCTGTTTTCAAATCATTGGCCCCTTGCACACAAAAAAAGAAACATATGTTTTCTTTGATACACCTTCCTGACTTTATTAAATTATATTCCTTGTATAATACAGCACACTTGTGTTAGACAGGGCGCATTTTACATTTATTGTTTGAACATTTTTCCAGTAGGGTGTAGGCAATGAAACAAAATGCATGAACCAATAATGACAAAACTGCCCAGTTCAGAACATTTCCATCATAAAAGTCTACTTCCAGTGTGTCCACACCCATACTATAAATAGAATGACAGTAGTGTAAGCCATAGGTATCTTGCACAGCTTCCTGCACTTATTTTCAATGTCAGTTTTTTTTTTCGGGGGGGGGGGGGTACAAAAGGCCAAAAAACAGGGACACATTTTAAACATTGCTTGTATAATTTTAGAAAGTTGCTAGAATAAAATGTGTTATCACCATGCATTTCATTGGGAAGTCTCAAACCCAGGACCCTGTATACTACAGTTAGAGCAACATACTACTATGCTAAATCAGCAGTTTCACAAAAAATAGGAAGACAGAAACTTAAATGGCTATCATTTAGTGAATTCAGTTCTCACTTCTCGCCATAGCTCTCAAACTCTTTGCACAAAAAACATGGACAAACCCATTAATGGGGGAATACAAATCCAGTTCTCACTTTTCACCATAGCTATCTCAACTGTTGGCACAAAAAACCTGGACAAAGCCAATAATGGGGGAATACAGCTCCAAGGGAAACATTTAAAATACTGATCTTATAAACTTAGAAAATTGCTGGAATAAAATGTTTTGTGTTACCATTTATTTTCTGAAGAATATGAAGTCTGAAATTCAAATGTCTGTCATTACTTAATGAATTCAATCCTGCACTGCAGTGATTTTCCACAAAAATCCTGAAAACCACAGATTTTATGAGGAACAGTCTCAAATGAAAAATATGAGGGGCATATTTACAAGTGGTGGGGCTAGGGACTTTAGGCTCTTTTTACCCTGTAAAGAAGGTACAGGGTTTGAGTCTGAGTATCTCTAGCCATCAGGTGTACTGTAATGGGCAAATCCAGTTTTATTAAGGAAAGTAACAACCTTGTTCACATGTGGAAGACAAATGCTGTTAACAGGAAGCTATTTGCAGGCTCCAAATGAGTATTTTCTTAATGTTGTGCGCCTAGCAGTAAGTACACTAGACCCCCAAGACTGCCTTTTTATACACATGCTAGACCTCCAAGACTGCCTTTTTATACAAATGCTAGACCACCAAGACTGCCTTTTTATACACATGCTAGACCCCCAAGACTGCCTTGTTATACACACTACAAAACACTTCTTAAAAGGACAATTTCCCTCATCTTTATGAAAGGTCATATACAGTTCTTAACAGGTTTCCTCAGCTTTTTTATGAGGCCATTTTCCTTTACTGTTTCATTTTATAGCCAGTGCGAAACAAGCACACTTTTTTGTAAGGCAGACCCAACCCTTTTTACTTGGATAAATGTACAACTGTAATAATTAAGAAGGTAAATAAAGTGTACAACTTTGGAGCTGTAAAATACAGTCTTGTTTAAACAGTGATTGGATAAATGTACAACTGTAATAATTAAGAAGGTAAATAAAGTGTACAACTTTGGAGCTGTAAAATACAGTCTTGTTTAAACAGTGAGTTAATGCCTGTGCACACATGTGTATGGCATGCACTACCTTGTACCGGTAGGCTTTATTGACAGTAACCTTGAATATCTGTGACCCCTATCATAAAGTGAGGAAAACGTCTTGGCAGCAAAAAGGAATCATGTCTAGAGCATGAACACGAACATACCCACACACACACACACACACACACACACACACACACACACACACACCCTTTCTAACATAACTAATGATGTTTCAGCTTACTTGAGCGATTGAGCCCTCTAAATAAAAATCCTTGCAGTCTAAATAAACAATCCGAGTCTTCATACCTTCCACTGTCTGAGCCTTCAAATAAATCCTTGCCAGCCCCGAGCCTTCTAAATAAACAATTCGACTGAGCCTTCTAAATCCTTGCGAGCCCCGAGCCATATAAATCCTTGCATAAAAATAAATCCTTGCTGTTCTTTCCGGCTGGTTCATTCCCACTCGCAAAGCATTTGAACCAGCCGGAAAGCTGGAAAATATGCGAGCTGAATTGCAACAGGCTGGTAGCCCTGATCAGTTGACATCATTGCGCATGCAATAATGTCAGCTAAAGCGCGGAAAAAAAAAAAGAAAGAAAAAAAATTGGAAATTAAGGGGTACCACTCGGGAATTGTGGCACCCATTATTTGGACCCCAAAACTCTGTAAAAACTGAGTAATTCAGGAGTAATTGGGAGGCGTGCTACCCATGCTTCTCTCTTCCTTCCACTGCTCCCCCAAACCCCACCCAACCCTCCCAAATCCATACTTTTCCTTTCAACTATAGAGATAACAAAAACGTTGGGGCCAGTGCAACCTATCTGCAGAACAGTGGAAGTAAATTAAATAACAGAGGACAAGTGAGTCTTCCAGGTAGCCTAGGAGGGGTGCAGACTAAAGTTCCTGACAGAAATACCATTCCAAAGGAGTCTACCAGTGCCTTAAGAAAAGAGACAACTGGTGCATATCCTCCTGAAGTACTTCTGTCTACAACAAATAATTAAGGAAAGTGCTGAAGGAAGAAGAAGGAACACGTGCTTAGAAAATATGGTACTGGAATGCCCATTCTAGATTTGTCAAGACTGAACAATTTTCTCAAAATTCCAAAGTTCAGTATGTTGACCTTACAGACCCTGGTGCTCCTTTTTTGTTACCCAAGCTCTGATGGTCACTCTAGATATCAAGGTTGCCTACCTACATATTCCCATTCATAAGACAATAGATGCTTCCCCAGTGTCAAAGAGGAGGTCTACCTATAACAGTTTAACTCTGTGCACTTTGGATTTGCCACTTTTCTTAGGTCTTTACAAAGTATGCAGTTCTACCAGTGTCAAAGAACAGATTAATCCAGTACAAATCCTCATGGAATACCTCTGTCTACAAGAGGTAATAACGAAAATGCTGGCACAGTAGCAAATGGAGATAGAGTGAATCAAATCCTATCCCTTGACTACAGAAAGCAGCTTGTTAACATCTCAGAGCCTTAATACTCAGTTAAAGGCCACAGTCACAGTTACTCTTATTGAAGACTGTCTAATTCAGGCAGAGCATCAGGAATAGATGGAGAGGATGGGTCCATGTTTAATCATCAAAGGTTATATTCATTGAACCTCCGATGATGGAATACAAAATAGCAAACATTTATTCATCGATCGTTCACTTCAGCAAATGTGTAGGATGGGGAAAGTAACTCACTGGCTAACATTTCCCCATCAGACACACCATTCTATTTCAAACCCACCCAGGTAGGGGGCTTCATCCCCACCTGCCACCCCAATTATATATATATATATATATATATATATATATATATATATATATATATATATATATATATATATCAACTGTAAGAACACACTACAGTGGGGAAAAGGGCATGGAAATAGTTGGCCAACATCAGGAAGTTTGCCCTTTTCCCACTGTAGTGCAATCTCAGAGTTGGTATATATATATATATATATATATATATATATATATATATATATATGGTTCCCCTACAGAAGGTCGAACGGCTGAAATCTCGAAATGCATATGGTCAAGACCATATGCTCGAAATTTCAGAAGCTCGACCTTCTGAATGGGGATCAGCATACAGTGCAGAACAGGAGATTTCCCTTTCTGCGCTGTAGTGCGATCTCGGAGTTGGAATAAATAAATATCGGGGTGTGTGGGGGTGCAGGGGAGTGTGGGGGCAAAGCTCCCCACTTGGGTGGGTTTTAAATAATGTAGTGTGCTCACACATTCACTGAAGTGAACTTTCAATGAATGAACATTCACTGTTTTGTGTTCCATCATTGGAGGTTCAATGACCGTAACCTTCGATGATTAAACATAGGCCCAGGGAGGACTCACACTTTTACCCTGGATTGCTTTCATAACATTAGTCTCTACTCCTGTCCTTGCAAAGTACTGTATGAACCCATGGAGAACAGCAGCATACCTAGGAGCCTTCTAGATGCTACAATCCAAAAGGCCTTCCTAAACAGGAAAAAATGCTCCTCCTGACTAAAAGTATTTGTGGACATATCTCAGAAGAAATCAGTCACTGCAAGGGAGTTCATACAAGGTTTGGGCTGGGTGGCATCAACAGTACTTACTGAAAGTTCTCCTGACAGGTTTCCACATGAGGAAGCTTCAGTGGTACCTAAGGGATGTATGGCATCAACATAATCAGTCCATGGAGGAGATGATTCCCCTTCTGCCAGGTATCAGACAAGAGCTCTATTAGTGTGTCCAACAAGTCCAGAATAAGCCAGGGATGCCCTTCAAACAAGCCCTGACCCTCAAACTCTGACCACATTTGCCTTCGGCACATGGGAGTCCACACAAAAGAAATAAAAGTGCAGGGCACCTGAGACAAAACACAATGCAAGAGGCCTATTGATATAAACAGACGATGTTGGAGAGTACGTGGCTCTAAAGCCGATTTAGAATTCAGGCATCCCAAGCCTGATTAAAGACAATGACACAGTGATGTAGGACATAAACAAGCAGGAGAGAACTCCTTCCTGCTCTCCCTGTATGCAGGCAGTGAAAGTATGGGATTTAACTGTAGAGTCAGACCCATTGATTTGATCCTACTACATTACATCCCAGGAGAACTCCCTTGTAGATCAGTTCAACAGAAAACAAAGAAATCTTCATTAATGGATGCTGAAGATGATTGTATTCCTGGGACTTGTCCATGGTGTGGTATACCAGAAGCAGATATTTTCACTTTTCAGATCAACATACAGTTAAAAAAGATCTGCTCTAGAGTACTTCACAAGGAGCTTGTGCTGTGAATGTTTTCTCTTTTAAAGTATATTTATCCTGTGGTCCCCCTACTCCCCAGGGTAAGCCAAAAATTAAAGGATGCCAAAGCCAAGAATGATTCTAATAGCACCTCTTTGGCCTAGGCAGCATTGGTCTTCTAACTTAGTACAAATGGCAAGAGAGAAACCTTAAATTCTGCCAAAGCATGTGAACATTTTGACTGAAATGAATACCAACGTTTGCAGAAAATAAGACCAACAACACGTGTAATCTAATTTGGCTGTCCTTTATGCTTCTGTTCTCAGAGGACATGTTTAAAATCACATGAATGGCTAGGAATGAGATCTTGCCTGGCTAAATATGAAAGGTTTAATGTCCTTGATTCTGTAATACCTGTCAGAACTGTACATCTCAAGAGTGGCTTAAGCTTTGGTGAAGGAACACCTTTTAGCCATTCCATCCAGAATGCCTGTGGACTTCTTGTCCACCTTACCATTGCCATTATGCATTTTTTAAAGGATTGCTACATTTGAGGCCACCTAAGAAAGAAACTACTTCTCCCTGGGACTTTAATTTTGTTCTTAAAAATCTAGCCTATGCCCTTTTTTTCTAACCTTCTGCTTCTGTACATCTCAGATTCCTGACTTGGAAGATTATCTTTTTGTTTGTCATTACCTCATCCGAGAGAATGTCAAAACTACAGGTGCCGACGTACAAAGAATAGTCAGCTTGTGCACAACTACGTTCACGCCTAAAATAATAATTGAGCTGACCCTAAACAAATCTATACAACCACCAGTATTCTTTCCAAATCCACAAAATAATGTCATATAATTACTTTTTTAGGCAAGGCCCAAATGATAAACCTACCGCCCTAGAAAACAAAAATGGAGAAAAACTAAGGGTAATACTGCTCAATGCCAGAAGTCTAAACCTCAAGATGCATGCCCTCGAAGCCCTCCTCAGTATGGAGAACATCGATGTCTGTGCTGTGACTGAAACCTGGTTCAAGGCTCCTGAGAGCACCCCAGCACTATCAGGTTATACCTCATATCATGCGTTCCGGCCCCAAAATCCGGACCGAACCACAAAAGAAGGGGGAGTATCCATATTCATAAAGGATACCCACACCTCCAGGTTAGTGGCAACACACGAAGCATCGGAGACCATCCAGGTGCAATTAACCATAGGTAAAACTGCCCTACAGTTTGTAGCATGCTACAGACCACCCTCTCAAACTCAGGAAACCCACACAGCCTTCCTGAAGACACTGGAGAGTATGAATGTCTCTCCAAACACCATCATATTGGGTGACTTCAACTACCCAAACATAGACTGGGAACATTACTCAAGCCCCAACACCCTAGCCCAAAGGTTCCTGGAGTTCATAAACTCAAATGCTATGGAACAACTAGTCACCATTCCCACAAGAGGAGAAAATATACTAGACCTGATCATCACAAACATGGGGACAAAATGCTCCACACCGGAAGTATATCCCTCATTGGTGAGATCAGACCATAAATTAATCTCACTGGAGATCCACATCCCACCCCCAACCCCAGCAAAAAGACCACAGTGAAGAACTTCTCAAAAGCAAACGTCACACTTCTTAAGACTGGAGTGGTATCCTTCAAAGCCCCCGAGCCAGTGGAAACCACAACCCACGCTGCTGAATCCCTTCCAAATGCCTTCTACGAGCACCTCCAGGAATGTATGGATCAAGCAATCCCTAATAAAATCAAGACCCTTTCCACCAAAGGCAGGCGCCCGGTCTGGTGGACCCCAGCCATTAACAAACTCTACAACAAGAGGAGAAAGCTACTACATGACAGAGCAAAATCCCTAAAAGGGAAGGCATCTCTGATCACTACTAGCAAAAAACTAGGATCACTCATAAAATCATCCAAGGCCAACTTTGAGAGAAAAATCGCTAATGACACAAAAGACAATCATAAGGCCTTCTTTAGCTATGTTAGAAACCTGGGTGGAAACTCCCAGATATGCTCAGAATTAGTCCAAAATGATACAAAAATCACTCAACCCACAGACATTGCCAACATACTGGCAGACAGGTTCAGTGCAAATTTCTCCCCTCCCTCCCCCCCAAAAGGAGAAATATCTATCCCACCAGAGTCTAGCCTCCCAAACATCTCAGATGCCCAGGTGAGAGCTGCTCTCTCTAAAGCAAAAAACACAGCATCAATGGGACCGGACGGTGTCCCCGGCTGTGTGCTACACGAACTCAATGAGGAACTAAACCCACACATAAGGCTGCTGTTTAATCTTAGCCTTACTACAGGATACGTACCCAAAGAATGGCGTACGGCAACTGTGGTCCCACTCCACAAAGGTGGTGCTTCTACGGACCCTGGAAATTACCGCCCCATAAGCTTGATGAGCCTTGTCTGCAAAGCTATGGAGAGGATCATAATGGAACTCATAAATAAAGACATTGGGGATCTACAGACACTGGATCCTACCCAATTTGGCTTTGTCAAGGGCAGATCCTGCCTCTTGAACTTGGTCGACTTTTTCGAAACAGTCACTAAGGCCATTGATGAGGGTAAGGCAGTTCACACAGCCTACCTTGACCTAGCAAAAGCGTTCAACACAATACCCCACTCGGGCATCATAGTAAAGCTCACCAGCTTAGATGTAAACCCATATGTCACAAGATGGGTTGCAAACTGGCTCAAGGACAGAACTCACAGGGTTAGAGTTGCTGGTGCCATGTCAGACTCTAAGCCAGTCACGAGTGGTGTCCCACAGGGCTCAGTCCTGGGCCCCCGCTTGTTCGGCATTTATTTTTCTGAAGTGCAGGCAAACATAGGGGGATTGTGGCTGACAAAATTTGCAGATGACTGCAAACTGGGCACCATAATTGACACTCCATCAGACACAGACATCCTCCAGAGAGGTCTCATAGAAATGGATAACTGGTGCCAGAGCCATGGCCTTAAGCTAAATGCCAAAAAATGTATAGTCATACCCTTTGGGAAAAACAAGGTAACCCCTAATTACCACATAGGTGGTAATCCATTAAACACGGAAGACGTTATCAGGGACCTGGGGACCCAAGTTGACAGTAACCTCTCTTTTGACACTCACATTGCCAAAGTGGTTAGGAAGACCTTCTATATTACCCACCTGATCATGAAGGGATTCACATCCAGATCAGGAGAGGTCATTGTACCCCTGTACTCTTCACTTATCAGACCAATGATTGAGTACAACGCCCCATTTGGAATGTACCTTACCCGACACCTGCAGCAGTTGGAAAGACCCTAAAAGTTCCTCAACAAAAGGATAAAGGGGCTCAAACATATGTCATACGCTGCCCGACTGAAGAAACTCCAGCTCTATTCAGTCGCATACCGTCTGCTCAGAGGTGATCTGTGCCTGACATACAAGGCCATGTCCAACCCAGAATTAATGGAAATGCTCCACCTCAAAAAATCCAAATCCACCAGAGCCACAAGAGCAAGAGACTTAAACCTCAACACGGATATAAATAGGACGTGCTGGAGGGACAGATTCATCACCCAGAGACTCCCTACACTATGGAACAGAATCCCAGTCCATGTGAGGCAGAGCCCCTCACTGACTCTGTTCAAGAGAAATCTTGACGAGTGGATGGGAGATCATAGGTTTACCACTGGAATCATCTCTGTGTCACTGCTGGACAGAGGCACAGCAAACTGATGGGTATAGTATTCTCATCCTAAGGGGTGGTGAAAGCCACACACACTCTGGCTAGGCTTATAAATGCCCTAGGGCAGATAGCCTAGTATGAACCTATGAACCTATGAATAATAATCCTTTATTCCCTGGATGGCCCTAGACAAATGAACTGCTAACTTGAGAGGACAAAAAAAATATATATAAGAAGCAAATATCAATATGTGTGCCCTTTGCAGCAAAAATGGAAGGAAAACAGTTTCCAAGCAAACCATACCCAAATGGCAGGTTCACTGCATTTCTTTTTATTTGTCTACCTATTACAGAACCCACAAGGGACATGTTAGGCCTCATATTATAAGGTCTATTGCTGCTAATACAGCGTACTTAAAAGATGTGAGTATGCAAGCCATCTTGGTGGCCACCACTTGATCCTCTATCCAGACATTTTCCAAACATTATAAATTGAACATCATATCTGTAAAAAGGACCAGCTTTGCCACATTCATTCTGTGGAATTCCTGCAGCCTATGCCAGAAAAACTACCACCACTCAATGCCTGATAGCTTTGAGAATCATCACACGGCTTATGGCTACTGCAACACTGATCCATATGGTTAACTTGATACAACAGTGTAAAGAACTTTACCATAGTAGTAGATGTCCAGTAAGATAACTGTTGCCTATTTCCTGCCCGTCTTCCTCACTTTTTGGGTTTGGGCATCAGAATGCTTGGGTGGATGCCATATAAATTTCCACTCCTTCTGTTCTCCTCTACATCAAATTCTTTTGAGGGCTCTTATCTTCTTAGGTCTAGCACCATAGAGAAGAGTCAGTATTTACTGAATCTTCTTTTGCACAAAGCCCTGTGAGTCTGCTTGTGGTAGGACATCCTTAGAAGTATGCGCAAGTTCAGGAGTCATAAGCAGAGTTCCAACTCTCAGTCAGCTGTATGGGTAAGAAAGGACTAGAAATGGCATAAGTGAATGTCACTCTTTTACTGGGGCTGCAATTACATCCCATAAATGGGGTCAGATGTCCAGCCAGGTAGGGGTAGAGTGCTGTGGTCTGGAGGTCAGGCTTGGCATTGGGATTTCTATGGCAGAAATCCCAAGGGTTATGGCTGCTACAACAGTGATACTACTCAAACATATACTGTTATGGTAAGTTCCTCACAAAGCTGTATTTGTTGGCCCTTCCATTCAAGAAGGATGAGTTTGTCTGCTATGTTGTTCCAATCACATTTATCTTAATATCCCTGCCATAATAATGTACCTGGATCATAAGCATCAAGTCCACAGGCTGTATCACTGCTTCTTTCCCATAAGCTGAAGGAATACACTTATTTCTCAGTATCACATAGCCTTCATTGCTTTCTCTCTGTAGTAGTTATTTGCCCTAAATGGGTGCTCTCTAAAATAGTTGCAGTATTTCATGTCATTGTAATTACATGATTTTTGGCACACTGAATCTCATATATTCACTATGAAAGGGAGATGTAGAAAAAGACATATAGTATGGGCGTAATTCTTTTTAAGTAAATAATCATTTCAGAGAATCATATTAAGTTCTGAAGTCTCTGAACAGCAGAGTTAGTGAGTATGAAAAAAATGGCAAGGACAACACTATTCAATGCAAAATTTAAAGGTACAATGGCAAGCAGTTCAGTGAAAAAATAAAGTTGGAAATTATTTGGAAGTGAATAAGAAATATCACCCTCCCTATCAGCCTGAATACTTTAATGTATTCAATAAAACAGTGTACAATTTAGTTTATTTAAAGATAGTGTTTTTTTTTTCCTTAGGGCTAATGGTTAATATTTTCTGAAAACATACAAGCTTTTTTTCACATCTGGAAGGGGATAAAGATAAGAAATGAACAGACACTAATCAATGTAAGTGGGAACATAGGCTGTAAGATGCACTTTAGCATAGATAACCTTAATTTTAGTTTAGGTAATGCCTGTGGGTGTAGCTGTCAGTATGAAATAATTGTTTCTTTCTGGAGGGTTAAACTTAATTTTTATGAAGTTGTACATAGTTTTGTGTATTTTCTTTCTAATTTAACAGGCGATGGGGGTGTTCTGAAAATACATTTAGCTTTTTCTTTGATGGTTTTCCTTAAAACAAAAAGTCCTGAAAAATGAGATAGAGGTTCAAATGGAGAAGAGAAGAAATACCTGCCAAACATTAATGTGTATATGTAAGACAAATGTTGGAAATACACATTCAAAAAACTGCCACGTATAATAGGTGGGAACAGCAGCTGTTTATCATAATGACAATGCTATCCATATTATCTTGGAATGTAAATGGCCTTATAGGTATAGACAAAAAAGGAAAACATATTGAATTTTATTAAGAAATGCAGAGTGCAAATAACAATGCTGCATGAAATGTATTTAGAAAGAAATAAGCATGTGAATTTGACAAAACAGGACTTCAGGATGGATTTGCAGCAGAATTTCAGGGACAAAAGAAAGAAGAGTAATAATAATGATTGCTAAAAAGGCTCAAATAGTGATAGAAGAGGGGAAAACACAATAATGGCAGATTTGTTGTAGTTAATAGTTAGTTAATAGTTAATTGTAGCTGTTAATAAGGGTGTAGGATTACACTGGCATGTATTTGTATTCCACTAAAAACTGCTGTTATGGAGCTTAAGAAAATCTGAGGAGAAATAAACAGCTTTTACTTATTTATTAATTTATTTATTTTATTTTATTTTACATTTGTTGACCGGGCTAGTCTAGCTGGATATATGTACATTTTCAGTAGAGGCCCGGGGAGAAAAGCTCCACATAGAAAACTAACAGATATAGTACATTAAAAGGTTAATTATCAGAGAATATTACTTATAGGCGGTGACTGGAACTTCAGTTGCAACAGTGAGTATGTTTCAGTGGGATCCAAAAGGGTAATATAACAAGAGAAAGCAGATTTCTGAAAAAGTCTATGAAAATGGCAACGACAAAGAAGTAATCCATTGTGGAACAAAGGGCCTGTGGAAGTAACAAGAGCACCAGAAAAACAACATAAAATAAAATCCACAGAACCACCACATCAGAGTAGAATAAAATGCATGGTTTAATATAAGGTTAGTGCTTTCATGCTCTCCTGAGCACTTCTTCAGACCAATGCAAAGCTAAAACACACTCCACTTAAATACTAAAAAAATCATTATCATATGGCCAATAATGCATTACTTAAACACATTGTTTCAATAAGTTAATTATTTAAATAAGGCTCATGCCTTTAAAATGGGCTTTAAAGGAACATGCCCATTCAACCCTGGATGTACATCTGCCTGTAGTTTTACTATCCACATTGTCTCTCTCTTTTCCACTGCATTATTAACATCCCCCAGTCTGATGCTTTGTTTTACCATATCCAATACCCTAAAACTAAAGGCATGAGCATTGCCTTCCTTGTAAATATGCTTGGCTAAAGCATTCCTCAAATCTTGACTCCTGATAGTCTGTAAGTGTTCCCTTATCCTCTCCCTTAACATCTTCACCATTTTTCCTATATAAAAAAATGAGCATAGCTGACAGCTAGCCAAATAAATCACATTGGTGCTATTGCAAGTAGCTCCAACCTTCAGCTTATGCTGTTGATTTGTTACAGGATGCACAAAAACACTATTAGTAAGTATAAACTGGCAAAAATTACAATTTCCACAAGGTGTAGTTCCTCTTACAGTCTGTGGATTTTTTCCTTTTCTTTTTTCATAACAAAGAAGTCGCTTTAACAAATGTTCCTAAACACAACATGTGGATATGTTCCTTCAGCATTACCTATCTTGGCATCTGATAACAAAACCAACCAATTCTTTTTTATTATATCATAGAAAATACTGTTGTCATTGGTATAATGCATCAGAAAACCAACGCAGTTCCTCTGACTAACATTGGACAGTTGTCCCTGATTTGACTCTGTCTTCTGGAGAAATATGGTCGGGCTGCACTGGATTTTTTGGATGTGGAGGTTTTTAAGTTAGAGAATGGGGGCATAGCTACTAAACTATATAGAAAACCTTGTTGAGTAAACACCATGTTGAGATGGGATAGTATGCATCCAGCAAGACTATTCAAGAATGTATTAAAAGGTCAGGGGATGCAGACTTCGAGACTAAATAGCCTACAACCACTTTTTGAATCATATTTTACTATATTGATACAAGAGTTCAGAGATAGAGGTTACAAGGAAGGTGAAGGTAGTGGTGTGACAAGAGAAGTCCAATGTTTAAGAAACAGTAGTGCAGCCCAACCATATTTCTCCAGCAGACAGAGTCAAATCATGGACAACTGGCCAATGTTAGTCAGAGGGACTGCATTGGTTTTCTTATGCATTATACAATGACAACAGTATTTTCCGTGATATAATAAAAAAGAATTGGCCGGTTTTGTTATCAGATGCCAAGATAGGTAATGCTGTAGGACCATATCCACATTTTGTGTTTAGGAACAAACATTCATTAAAGCGACTTCTTTGCTATGAAAAAAGAAAAGGAAAAAAATCCACAGATTGTTAGGGGAACTAGGGAACTATGCCTTGGGGAAATTGCAGTTCTTGCCAGTTTATAGATACTAATAGTGTTTTTGTGCATCCTGTAACAAATCAACAGCATAGACTGAATGTTGGAGCTACTTGCAATAGCACCAATGTGATTTAATTGGCTAGCTGTCAGCTATGCTCATGTTTTTATATAGGAAAAACAGTGAGGATGTTAAGGGAGAGAATAATGGAACACTTACAGGCTTTCAGGAGTCAGGATTTGAGGAATGCTTTAGCTAAGCATATTTACAAGGAAGGTAATACTCATGCCTTTAGTTTTAGGGTATTGGATATGGTAGAACAAAGCATCAGACTGGGAGATGTTAATAATGCAGTGGAACAGAGAGAGACAAGGTGGATAGTAAGACTACAGGCAGATGTACATCCAGGGTTGAATGGGCATGTTCCTTTAAAGCCTATTTTAAAAAGGCACAAACCTTATTTAAATAATTAATGTATTGAAACAATTTGCTAAAGTAATGCATTATTGGTCATGTGATAATGATTTTTTAGTATTTAAGTGGAGTGTGTTTTACCTTTGTATTGGTCTGAAGAAGTGCTCAGGAGAGGATGAAAGCGCTAACCTTCTATTAAACCACACATTTTACTCTACTCTGATGTGGTGGTTCTGTGGATTTTATTTTATTTTGATTTTCAAATTTATGAAAATATTTGGTATGGATAATTTACATATTATTCTACATGGTGTAATAACTGGGCTAGACCAGATATAAATTTTATTTCACAGGAACATGTGCATTTGATTGAAAGCTTAGACACCCATCCAATAACTGTTTCATGTCATGCATTGATAAAAGCTAAGATACAAATGCAGGGTAGTGAAGTAAAAATGGGACACTGGCATTTTCTAGCCTACCTTTTAAATAGAGAGAAATTTAAGGAATGGGCAATGAAAATTATTTGAGAGTTATCAGAGGACATATAAATTTCTTCAGAAGAGATAACTAGTGAGTGGAGTAAAATGAAAATTGAGTTTAGAAATAGGTTAGAAATAAAAGAGAAAGAGATGTGGTTGAGAAGTAATATGAATAATATATAGTGGCTGACAAAGGTTAAAGTATTGCAAAATAAGGGGAATCTCACGTAACAAGAAAAGGCAGAACTGCAGAGTTCTAAAAAGAAAATGAGAGTATTTGGATAATATGCATGAGTTTAGAAAGATTGCTGTTAAGTTTTTTTTTTTAACATCTTCAGAGCACAAAAACTTTTAATACAACAGCTTAGACCATACAACAAAGAAAGGGTCATCACCAAACTGAGAGAGCCTATAACAAGAAAAATATCCAGTGATTTTGTAGAGGAATTAGAGATATTTCAGAAATTTTATGAAAATTTATATAAAGCAGAGAAATGTAGAAATCAAGAAAGAGTACAAATGGGAATATTTATAGAATACTTAATTATGTCAAGGTTATAAATAAATGAGGCTCAACAACAAATAGTTAAGATAGGAGAAGATGATATAAAAATGGTGACATATAATCAATCTGCAGGAAAGTCTCCAGGAATAGATAGCATTTCTGTAGACGTTTGGAAATTAGGAGGGAAGAAAGTGATAAAGATCTGGAAGAGTTTGTTTTATGGTATTTTAAAATGAAGGGAAGCATCAACATCTTGGAAGAAAGCTGTTGTGGCTGTATTACCCAAAGATAGTAAAGACCCTGTCAGACACAGATTCTTATAGACCCATTTCAATTTTAAACCATGTGGGGCCAGATTCAATAAAGCCTACACTAAGTGTACACTAAGTGTACACTGTTCTGAATGAACAGACAATACAGACATAACACACACCTTCGTCCTCCTAATTTTAGTTTTCCTACTGATATTCTTGCAGCTTTAAATATTGACAGGGATTCATAAAGTCACCAGAAAGTGTAGACTACATATACACTTTGTGTAATCTTTCTGAGTGACTAGAAAGCAAAAAATTGTGATAAGAATTTTATTGAATACATATTGTGTACACTTAGTGTACACTTAGTGTAAGCTTTATTGAATCTGGGTACATTACATGCCTATAAAGTGTTTATGTGTATACTAGCTAAAAGAATGACAAATGTTTACCAAACCTGATAGATATGGATCAATGTGGTTTTGTGGAGGGGAGGCAAACATTTGACAACATTAATACAACAATAATGACCCAGAGGAAAGCAGAATGTAAGAAAATACCACTGTTATTGGAGGGCCTTGATGCAGAGAAAGCATCCGACAGAGTAAGCTGGAATTTTATAAGTAGAGCAATAGAAGCATTTGCATTCCCTGATACAATAATAAGATTAGAGAGATATATGAAGGATCAAAGATAGTAATTAAAGTGGAAGTATTCCTCTCTGATAAAATTTATTGAACAGGGGAACTAGGCAGGGGTGTCCTCTTTCACCATTGTTATTTGCTTTATATCTGGCAAAGAAAATAAGAGACTCAGAAATTCAATGATATAATTGATATTGTAATCAATAAAAACTGGCTTTATTTTCAGATTAGATTATTTTATACCTGATAAATCTAGAAAAGGACATTTCAGGTTTGTGGAACATTTTGAGACAGTTTTAAGTCTTTTCAGGATATAAAATTAATGAAGATAAAACAAAATATATAAACATACATTATTTACCCATACTCAAAATTGTTCAGCAGTGCTGATATTTATGGGGACATGACAAGATGGAGTATTTAAGGGTATGGGTTAAAAAGGCTTCTATTATGGCAGCTAAGGATATGTGGGGATAGACTAAACAAAAGATAATACAAAACCGGGAAAATGGAAGCTCTTGTTTATAGATATAGAACGTCAGATACAAGCACTGAAAATGTTTTTAGTCCCTGTAGTTTTATATAGGGGTCAGGCAACCAGAGTAGATGTTGTGGACAGTAATTAAAGAGATGAAGGAGTTTTTCTCATAGGGGAAGAGGGCAAGAGTTAAGTGGGATAAGTTGATCCTTCCAATAGGATAAGGTGGTTTAGGATTATCTGATTTCAATGAATATTTTAGAGCCACAGAGTTAAGGCTTATATACAAAACACAAGCAGACGGCTATAACTCAGAATAAAATTAGATGATGGTGAAGCTGGAAGGAAGTTCAAGAAATAAGGCGGGAGGAAAATTTTGGTTGCAGATCTTTAAGAAGAATATTAACAACTATACAGAATATTATACAGAATATTATATTCATAAAGTGGCAGAAAATCTAAGCCAATGCAAGAATGAAGAAAGAAGATTTTGCCAATTGGGATGACTACAAGTAGGGGTACATAGGTTCATAGGTTCATAGGTTCATACTAGGCTATCTGCCCTAGGGCATTTATAAGCCTAGCCAGAATGTGTTTGGCTTTCGCCACCCATTTTAAATTTATTTTGCTATGCCCTTTTTCGAGGTTAGTATACTGTGCCTCTGTCTAACAGTGACACAGAAGTGATACCCGGGGTAATAGGTAAGATGGGGTTGGACTTTAGTGGGGAAAACTGGCAAGGGAACAAAGGTATTTGGAGCAAATGAATATAGACGGAAAGATGACAGAATGGGAAGAGACCAAGAAGACGTTTGGACTACAAGCTAGAAACTGCCTACCCTACCAGGGAATGATATCAGAGTATAAGTAAAGAGAAAGGGACAGGAGAATTCTAAGTGAAAAATCTACTCTAGTAGAGCTTTTAGTTGAATCTAGAACAGAAATTGCTTTTAGAAAGAGATAATTAGTAGGGCATATAAAATATTGCACAATAACTATAATAATAAATCAGAGGAGGTTAGAAAAGACTGGGAAGAGAGTAAAAGTAATTTACAAGGAACAATGGGAGGACATATGTATGGCTCCCAAGTGTGCAACAAATTCCAGAAGGTTTAGGGGTTTTGCTTGTAAGTGTTTGCATAGGTATCTTTATATCCCAAGCAGATTTCAAATATTTTTTCCTCATGTAGATAGCAAATGCTGGAGATATGATGGGGAAGAAAAAGGTAACTGGAACATACATTTTGGGAGTGCAATGAGGTGGCAGATTTTAAAAGCTTTCTGCAAAGTAGTCTGTCAGAAATATTGGGTGAAGAAATGACTGTAATTGATGAAATGATTCATTTGAGCTGGAACACAGGATCCAGATTGACTAGACATAGTAAAGCCTTGTTAAGTTTAATTCTGCTGACTGCCAAAAATCAGTTACTATAAAATGGAAATCAAAGTCTAAACCAACTGTATTGAAGTACTGAATATTATAAAAGAGATGAAAGAACTGGAATATGAATCTTAAGAAAAGGGAAGGAGTAGATTACATAGAAATGAATGTAAACTGTGGGAACAATATATGCAGATGACGTTCAGGAGGAGGAGGAGTAAGGGAAGCAGGGATTGAGCAAATTATATAATGTTGGACTGATGATAGTTATAAAGAAAGAAAAGATATGTTATGCATAATGTATGTAAAGTGAAAACATGTTAATATGGTTTCTTTTCTTTTCTGTTAATGTAGGTTTGCCTATATCTTGAGTGATAATAATAATAAAGGTGTTTAAAAAACACACAAAGCACTTTCACTGTACTCAGTATCCTACAGACTGCTAAGATGTAACTTGTGTCTGGCTCAAGGCATCCCCTGACCTATTACTGACCCATTACCGATGGATTTATTGCATATCAGCAAGTTAAATTGCATTAGAAATACTTGGTCTAGGGATCTAAGCCTCTGATGCAACATCAACAGAATGGTTTGGAGAGATAGGCATATTTCACAGAGGATACCCCTGCTGTGGAACAGATTCTCCATCCACATAAAATAAACTTCAGCCCTGTCCGTTTTCAAGCACAACTTAGATCTATGAATAGGAAACAGAAAATTTACCCCAGGGCTGCCCCCTCTACTACTAATAGACAGAGGCAGCTCATAAATGCCTTTTCCCATGCATGGATCCCACTTAATCTATGGTATGATCCCGGTTATTCTCATTAGGGGGTAGTATATAATTATTGACCATGGAATGGGTAAGGTCAGTCTGTAACTCAAGATAGGTTATTCTGAGCACAAAAAGGGAAACTGGCTATGCTTAAAATGGCCTACAAGGGCAGCTAGCCTGGTACTTACCTATGAACCCATAACAAAAAAATTCATATTGTGTTTTTACTGGAGTTGCTGTCTCTTCATTATTAAGCCAGCAAGGCTAGTCAGTATGTAATATTTACTCTCATACTGAATTATCTGCTACAGAGGGTGTCAGTGATGGACTCATTATTTCTTTTACGGGGAAATTGTTCCCATCTACTACAACTTCAGAATCCTTGTCTTTGTCATTTTGGGGTATTTCAAGACTAAGGGCTTTTGTGTAGATAACTGATGCAAAATGTGTTACTAGAAAAGTGTCTGTAACCACAAAAGAGTGCAAAGTATATCATTAAAATGTAGTAGCTGGCTTCTATGAACTAGCATTTTGTCAACAACCTTAAAGACTGTGCACACATGGGATTAATGTTCAAATCACATACAGCCATGAGTCACATTGGTATTGTTTGTGCTTTCTTCGTTTAGATATGTTCCTTCCTTGGAAATGAAATGTTATAGCTTAATTAAAAGCTCCATAATCAACACTAGTACTTAAAGCATTTAAATCTACTTTTAGGGCAGCATACTACTGTCTCAGTCAGTGTTGTTGCTTTAACTTTCTGATTCACTTCTTAGCTATTATGTCATCCATAGAGAGTTTGCATGCCCCCTTACAGAGTCCTCCATTTTTCCCCAGATCACAAAGACATGCAGCTAGGGGGATTGTCAGTACTTAAATTACCCTTAGGGTCATGCATGCACGTGTGTGTGTGTGTGTGTGTGTGTGTGTGTGTGTGTGTGTGTGTGTGTGTGTGTGTGTGTGTGTGTCTGTATTTGTGCATGTGTGCACAAAATATGTGTCATGCAAGTGCTTGGGATCCCATCAAAGCCTGATTTCCTGCCTTAAGCCCATTGTTTGTCAGATTGGGCTCTGGCTTTCCATGACACTGAACTGTATAAAGTGGGTAATGAAAATTGATAGATGGAGTGAAATCTAGTTTACTGCTGGTAATAAATACCATTTAAATTTCCTTTTTCAAATACAATATTTCCAAACATACACATTTTCATCTTTCTCTGCCTTAATCCCTTCAGCATGTGCATGTTTTTCATAGAACACATACATACGTTAGATGACCTGGTATAAAATCAACATACCTTTGGTCAGAGAGCTGAAACTAACCCCCTTCTGCTCCCCCCAGATGCACACATGCAAGTTCACTGCCACAAGGCATCATTTCCCATCCTTTCCCTTGTCACTTTAAGTAATATAGTGAGTAACACGCCGTCTTCTAGGGATGCAGAACTGCTGGTGTGCAGTGTTGAGTCCACAGCTGATATTTTGGGCAATACAAATAACTACCAGAAGCTTTGTACGCGAGAGACTACATTTTTGAATTGCAGACCTCTGAATAAGGGATTGCAGTGAAGTCCCTAGTCCTGTCTTAGTATACCCAGTGGAAGCTTTGTTGCTTATATAGTATAATCAACATTTAGGGAAATTTTATTAAATACAGAGAACCTTTTCTAGCTATTTATTATGTCCTCAAATATTATCCACATAACTGATCACTGCAGCAGAATCGCACCTTTCACTAATCTTTGTCTGTAAGAAATAGTAATCCACTATGCCTCACTTTCAGCAGGTAAATACTACTGTATAGAAGTCTATCTTTTACAAAGCATTCCTTTTGCAAGTTCTTAAAGTTCTTGGCTTGTTCTCACAGACTCCTTGGTAAATGCATAGAGTGCGCTTGTTTTCTAAACATTCGGGTAACTGAAATCACAGATGTCACTGCGATGAAGTATATATACCAGATGTGGCATTGGGTTTAACACATGATAGATGCAATGTGCTAAGATGAAAATCTAATCTAAATGCCAAGTTATATTTAAAAAGCTACAAGTTTGTAACATTTAAGTTTCATAAAGCTTCACAATTTTAAATTGCCTTTTTGAATGAGCCTAGCTTAATGGCATAAGGTTTAAAGAGACAAAATGTAAGTTGATACATATGGGCAGGAATAATTATAATATGTATCCATATAGTTTAGATAGTTCAGTCACTGAAAGCAGTTTGTCTTATAATGACCTAGGGATCATGCCAGATATTGAATTAAAGTTTGAGGACCAGGTAAATAGAATATTAAAAGTATATTTTCACTTATTAGGACCCTATTAAAACTGTCTCTTCTTGGGATGAGGCTGTCAAGATTCCAATTTACAAAATGGTTATTAGAACAATTATGGAATATTTTTCAAAGATTGTCAGGTATCCATTATGAGGCTAGATCGATGAGGCTAAACCTGTTTTCCATCTCTTATAAACTGTTTAAAGGTGATCTTATTTGAATCTTTAAATGTACCAACAATGTACAATTATGTAGAACTTTGGAGATCAACTTTATACATCATGAGATGAGGGCAAGAAATAATCAGTGTCTAGTGAATATGCAAACCACTTGGAACATAATCATTTCCAGCTTAGAGCAGAAAGGAAATGAAACTCATTGATTTTAGAAATTAGAGTGATAGTTTATAAATATTTAAATTTAGAATAGATGAATGGTACAGGGACAAAACATATTGCACACTACCTAAATGGAGTGATGCCTTTAATGATATCTGTTGTGGTCTGCGGCCCATTTTTGAACACAGAAGGTTGAACATTGAATATGTCAGCTAATATCTTCTGAGGTGCCTTTAAAGGAATTTGTGGC